>NW_020647860.1:2281567-2371873 GCF_003573695.1 Papaver somniferum
TGAAATTTGGTAGGATTTGGATTAGTTCTGCATGGTCTTTCATCCTTCTTCTATTGTGAAATTTGACTTCCTTCATATTTTCTTGAATCAACGCACATAAAAATGCAATTTTTACTAGGTGTATTGCCTTAGAAAATATTAATTGTAATTACAATACATTTTGCAAATTTTTAAGTTAAAGATGAGTTTATCTAGTTTACAATTTAGTCTCAGAAATCAAATTCTGTCTTATAACAAAGTGCGTAGACTTTTTTGAGTCAACGTATATTAAATTCAACAATTTTATGAACTCTTTGTTTTTCTGTTGGCTTTGTCTTTCTATTTGATTCAAGATAGATGAAATTTGTTAGGATTTGGATTAGTTCTGCATGGTATTTTATCCTTCTTCTATTGTGAAATTTGACTTCCTTCATATTTTCTTGAATCAACGCACATAGAAATGCAAGTTTTACTAAACGTATTGCCTTCGAAAATATTAATTGTAATTACAATGCATTTTTCAAACTTTTTCTGTTAAAGATGAGTTTATCTAGTTTACAATTTAGTTTCAGATATTAATTTCTGACTTATAACAAAGTGTGTAGACTTTTTTGAGTTAACGTATATTAAATTTAACATTTTTATGACCTTTTCTTTTTGTGTTGGCTTTGTCTTTCTATTTGATTTAAGATAGATGAAATTTGTTAGGATTTGAATTAGTTTTGCATGGTCTTTCATCCTTCTTCTATTGTGAAATTTGACTTCCTTCATATTTTGGAATCAACGTACATAGAAATGCAATTTTTAGTAGACGTAATGCCTTAGAACATTTTATTTGTGATTTTTACAATACATTTTTCAAACTTTTTCAGTTAAAGATGAGTTTATCTAGTTTACAATTTAGTCTCAGAAATCAATTTCCGACTTATAACGAAGTGTGTAGACTTTTTTGAGTTAACGTATATTAAATTCAACATTTTTATGAACTCTTTATTTTTGTGTTGGCTTTGTCTTTCTATTTGATTCAAGATAGATGAAATTTGTTAGGATTTGAATTAGTTTTGCATGGTCTTTCATCCTTCTTCTATTGTGAAATTTGACTTCGTTCATATTTTCTTGAATCAACGCACATAGAAATGCAATTTTTACTAGGCGTATTGCCTTAGAATATATTAATTGTAATTACAATACATTTTGCAAACTTTTTCTGTTAAAGATGAGTTTATCTAGTTTACAATTTAGTCTCAGAAATCAATTTCTGTCTTATAACAAAGTGCGTAGACTTTTCTGAGTCAACGTATATTAAATTCAACAATTTTATGAACTCTTTCTTTTTGTGTTGGCTTTGTCATTCTATTTGATTCAAGATAGATGAAATTTGTTAGGATTTGGATTAGTTCTGCATGGTCTTTCATCCTTCTTCTATTGTGAAATTTGACTTCCTTCATATTTTCTTGAATCAACGTACATAAAAATGCAATTTTTACTAGACGTATTGCCTTAGAACATATTAATTGTAATTACAATACATTTTTCAAACTTTTTTTGTTAAAGATGAGTTTATCTAGTTTACAATTTAGACTCAGAAATCAATTTACGACTTATAACGAAATGTGTAGACTTTTTTGAGTTAACGTGTATAAAGTTCAACATTTTTATGAACTCTTTCTTTTTGTGTTGGCTTTGTCTTTCTTTTTGATTTAAGATAGATGAAATTTGTTAGGATTTGGATTAGTTCTGCATGGTCTTTCATCCTTCTTCTATTGTGAAATTTGACTTCCTTCATATTTTCTTGAATCAACGCACATAGAAATGCAATTTTTACTAGGTGTATTGCCTTAGAAAATATTAATAGTAATTACAATACATTTTGCAAACTTTTTATGTTAAAGATGAGTTTATCTAGTTTACAATTTAGTCTCAGAAATCAATTTCCGACTTATAACGAAGTGTGTAGACTTTTTGAGTTAACGTATATAAAATTCAACATTTTTATGAACACTTTCTTTTTGTGTTGGCTTTGTCTTTCTATTTGGTTCAAGATAGATGAAATTTTTTAGGATTTGGATTAGTTCTGTTTGGTCTTTCTTCTATAGTGAAATTTGACTTCCTTCATATATTCATGAATCAACGTACATAGAAATACAATTTTTACTAGACGTACTTCTTTAGAACATATTAATTGTGATTACTATACATTTTTTCAAACTTTTTCTGTTAAAGATGAGTTTATCTAGTTTACAATTTAGTCTCAGAAATCAATTTCCGACTTATAACGAAGTGTGTAGACTTTTTGAGTTAACGTATATAAAATTCAACATTTTTATGAACACTTTCTTTTTGTGTTGTCTTTGTCTTTCTATTTGATTCAAGATAGATGAAATTTGTTAGGATTTGGATTAGTTCTGCTTGGTCTTTTGTCCTTCTTCTTTAGTGAAATTTGACTTCCTTCATATATTCTTGAATCAATGTACATAGAAATGCAATTTTTCTAGACGTACTGCCTTAGAACATATTTATTGTGATTACAATACATTTTTCAAACTTTTTCTGTTGAAGATAATTTTAACTAGTTTACAATTTAGTCTCCGAAATCAACTTCCGACTTATAACGAAGAGTGTAGACTATTTTGAGTTAACGTATAAAAAATTCAACATTTTTATGAACTCTTTATTTTTGTCTTGGCTTTGGCTTTCAATTAGATTCAAATAGATGAAATTTGTTAGAATTTGGATTAGTTCTGGCTGGTCTTTCATCCTTCTTATATTGTGAAATTTGGCTTCCTTCATATTTTCTTGAATTAACGTACATATAAATGCAATTTTTACTAGACGTAATTCCTTAGAACATATAATTTGTGATTAAAATACATTTTTCAAACTTTTTCTGTTAAAGATGAGTTTATCTAGTTTACAATTTAGTCTCAGAAATCAATTTGCGACTTATACCGAAGTTTGTAGACATTTTTGAGTTAACGTATAAAAAATTCAACATTTTTATGAACTATTTATTTTTGTATTGGCTTTGTCTTTCAATTTGATTCAAATAGATTAAATTTTTAGAATTTGGATTAGTTCTGGCTGGTCTTTCATCCTTCTTATATTGTGAAATTTGACTTCCTTCATATTTTCTTGAATCAACGTACATAGAAATGCAATTTTTACTAGACGTATTGCCTTAGAACATATTAATTGTAATTTCAATACTTTTTTCAAAAATTTTCTGTTAAATCTAGTTTACAATTTAGTTTCAAAAATCAATTTCCGACTTATAACGAAGTGTGTAGAATTTTTGAGTTAACGTATATAAAATTCAACATTTTTATGAACACTTTCTTTTTATGTTGGCTTTGTCTTTCTATTTGGTTCAAGATAGATGAAATTTTTTAGGATTTGGATTAGTTCTGCTTGGTCTTTCGTCCTTCTTCTATAGTGAAATTTGACTTCCTTCATATATTCATGAATCAACGTACATAGAAATGCAATTTTCACTAGACGTACTGCCTTAGAACATATTTATTGTGATTACAATACATTTTTCAAACTTTTTCTGTTGAAGATAATTTTAACTAGTTTACAATTTAGTCTCCGAAATCAACTTCCAACTTATAACGAAGAGTGTAGACTATTTTGATTTAACGTATAAAAAATTCAACATTTTTATGAACTCTTTATTTTTGTCTTGGCTTTGTCTTTCAATTTGATTCAAATAGATGAAATTTGTTAGAATTTGGATTAGTTCTGGCTGGTCTTTCATCCTTCTTCTATTGTGAAATTTGGCTTCCTTCATATTTTCTTGAATTAACGTACATATAAATGCAATTTTTACTAGACGTAATTCCATAGAACATATAATTTGTGATTAAAATACATTTTTCAAACTTTTTCTGTTAAAGATGAGTTTATCTAGTTTACAATTTAGTCTCAGAAATCAATTTGCGACTTATGCCGAAGTTTGTAGACATTTTTGAGTTAACGTATAAAAAATTCAACATTTTTATGAATTATTTATTTTTGTATTGGCTTTGTCTTTAAATTTGATTCAAATAGATAAAATATTTAGAATTTGGATTAGTTCTGGCTGGTCTTTCATCCTTCTTATATTGTGAAATTTGACTTCCTTCATATTTTCTTGAATCAACGTACATAGAAATGCAATTTTTACTAGACGTATTGCCTTAGAACATATTAATTGTAATTTCAATACTTTTTTCAAAATTTTTCTGTTAAAGATGAGTTTATCTAGTTTACAATTTAGTCTCAGAAATCAATTTCCGACTTATAACGAAGTGTGTAGACTATTTTTAGTTAACGTATATAAAATTCTACATATTTATGAACTCTTTATTTTGTATT
Source organism: Papaver somniferum (assembly GCF_003573695.1). Taxonomy (NCBI): domain Eukaryota; kingdom Viridiplantae; phylum Streptophyta; class Magnoliopsida; order Ranunculales; family Papaveraceae; genus Papaver; species Papaver somniferum. The sequence continues at coordinate 2,285,903 of NW_020647860.1, forward strand.
GGCTTTGTCTTTGTATCTGATTCAAGATAGATGAAATTTGTTAGGATTTGGATTAGTTTTGCTTGGTCTTTCAACCTTCTGCTATTGTGAAATTTGACTTCCTTCATATTTTCTTGAATCAACTTACAAAGAAATGCAATATTTACTAGAGGTATTGCCTTAGAACATATTAATTGTGATTACAATACATTTTCAAACTTTTACTGTTAAATTTGAGTTTATCTAGTTTACAATTAAGTCTCAGAAATCAATTTCCGACTTATAACGAAGTGTGTAGACTGTTTTCAGTTAACGTATATTAAATTCAACATTTTTATGAACTCTTTCATTTTGTGTTGGCTTTGTCTTTCTATTTGATTCAAGATAGATGAAATTTGTTAGGATTTGGATTAGTTCTGCATGGTCTTTCATCCTTCTTCTATTGTGAAATTTGACTTCCTTCATATTTTCTTGAATCAACGCACGTAGAAATGCAATTTTTACTAAACGTATTGCCTTAGAAAATATTAATTGTAATTACAATACATTTTTCAAACTTTTTTTTTTAAAGATGAGTTTATCTAGTTTACAATTTAGTCTCAGAAATCAATTTACGACTTATAACGAAATGTGTAGACTTTTTTGAGTTAACGTGTATAAAATTTAACATTTTTATGAACTCTTTCTTTTTGTGTTGGCTTTGTCTTTCTATTTGATTTAAGATAGATGAAATTTTTTAGGATTTGGATTAGTTATGCATGGTCTTTCATCCTTCTTCTATTGTGAAATTTGACTTCCTTCATATTTTCTTGAATCAACGCACATAGAAATGCAATTTTTACTAGGTGTATTACCTTAGAAAATATTAATTGTAATTACAATACATTTTGCAAACTTTTTATGTTAAAGATGAGTTTATCTAGTTTACAATTTAGTCTCAGAAATCAATTTTTGTCTTATAACAAAGTGCGTAGACTTTTTTGAGTCAACGTATATTAAATTCAACAATTTTATGAACTCTTTCTTTTTCTGTTGGCTTTGTCTTTCTATTTGATTTAAGATAGATGAAATTTGTTAGGATTTGGATTAGTTCTGCATGGTCTTTCATCCTTCTTCTATTGTGAAATTTGACTTCCTTCATATTTTCTTGAATCAACGTACATAAAAATGCAATTTTTACTAGACGTATTACCTTAGAACATATTAATTGTAATTACAATACATTTTTCAAACTTTTTTTTGTTAAAGATGAGTTTATCTAGTTTACAATTTAGTCTCAGAAATCAATTTACGACTTATAACGAAATGTGTAGACTTTTTTGAGTTAACGTGTATAAAATTCAACATTTTTATGAACTCTTTCTTTTTGTGTTGGCTTTGTCTTTCTATTTGATTTAAGATAGATGAAATTTTTTAGGATTTGGATTAGTTATGCATGGTCTTTCATCCTTCTTCTATTGTGAAATTTGACTTCCTTCATATTTTCCTGAATCAACGCACATAAAAATGCAATTTTTACTAGGTGTATTGCCTTAGAAAATACTAATTGTAATTTACAATACATTTTGCAAACTTTTTATGTTAAAGATGAGTTTATCTAGTTTACAATCTAGTCTCAGAAATCAACTTCCGACTTATAACGAAGTGTGTAGACTATTTTTAGTTAACGTACATAAAACTCAACATATTTATGAACTCTTTATTTTGTATTGGCTTTGTCTTTGTATCTGATTCAAGATAGATGAATTTTGTTAGGATTTGGATTAGTTTTGCTTGGTCTTTCAACCTTCTGCTATTGTGAAATTTGACTTCCTTCATATTTTCTTGAATCAACTTACATAGAAATGCAATATTTAATAGAGGTATTGCCTTAGAACATATTAATTGTGATTACAATACATTTTCAAACTTTTTCTGTTAAATTTGAGTTTATCTAGTTTACAATTAAGTCTCAGAAATCAATTTTTGACTTATAACGAAGTGTGTAGACTTTTTTGATTTAACGTATATTAAATTCAACATTTTTATGAACTCTTTCTTTTTGTGTTGGCTTTGTCTTTCTATTTGATTCAAGATAGATGAAATTTGTAGGATTTGGATTAGTTCTGCATGGTCTTTCATTCTTCTTCTATTGTGAAATTTGACTTCCTTCATATTTTCTTGAATCAACGTACATACAAATACAATTTTTACTAGACGTATTGCCTTAGAACATATTAATTGTAATTACAATACATTTTTCAAATTTTTTTTTAAAGATGAGTTTATCTAGTTTACAATTTAGTCTCAGAAGTCAATTCCCGACTTATAACGAAATGTCTAGACTTTTTTGAGTTAACGTGTATAAAATTCAACATTTTTATGAACTCATTCTTTTTGTGTTGGCTTTGTCTTTCTATTTGATTCAAGATAGATGAAATTTGTTAGGATTTGGATTAGTTCTACATGGTCTTTCATCCTTCTTCTATTGTGAAATTTGACTTCCTTCATATTTTCTTGAATCAACGTACATTGAAATGCAATTTTTACTAGACGTATTTCCTTAGAACATATTAATTGTAATTACAATAAATTTTTCAAACTTTTTTTGTTAAAGATGAGTTTATCTAGTTTACAATTTAGACTTAGAAATCAATTTCAGATGTATAACGAAGTGTGTAGACTTTTTTGAGTTAACGTATATAAAATTCAACATTTTTATGAACTCTTTCTTTTTGTGTTGGCTTTGTCTTTCTATTTGATTCAAGATAGATGAAATTCGTTAGGATTTGGATTAGTTCTGCATGGTCTTTCATCTTTCTTCTATTGTGAAATTTGACTTCCTTCATATTTTCTTGAATCAACGTACACAGAAATGCAATTTTTACTAGACGTATTGCCTTAGAACATATTAATTTTAATGACAATACATATTTCAAACTTTTTTGTTAAAGATGAGTTTATCTAGTTTACAATTGAGTCTCAGAAATCAATTTCAGATGTATAACGAAGTGTGTAGACTTTCTTGAGTTCACGTATATAAAATTCAACATTTTTATGAACTCTTTCTTTTTTTGTTGGCTTTGTCTTTCTATTTGATTCAAGATAGATGAAATTTGTTAGGATTTGGATTAGTTCTGCATGGTCTTTCATCCTTCTTTTATTGTGAAATTTGACTTCCTTCATATTTTCTTGGATCAACGCACATAGAAATGCAATTTTTACTAGACGTATTGCATTAGAAAATATTAATTGTAATTACAATACATTTTGCAAACTTTTTCAGTTAAAGATGAGTTTATCTAGTTTACAATTTAGTCTCAGAAAACAATTTCTGACTTATAACAAAGTGTGTAGACTTTTTTGAGTTAACGTATATCAAATTCAACATTTTTATGAACTCTTTCTTTTTGTGTTGCCTTTGTCTTTCTATTTGATTCAAGATAGATGAAATTTGTTAGGATTTGGATTAGTTCTTCATGGTCTTTCATCTTTTTTTCTATTGTATAATTTGACTTCCTTCATATTTTCTTGAATCAATGTACATAGAAATGCAATTTTTACTAGACGTATTGCCTTAGAACATATTAATTGTAATTACAATACATATTTCTAACTTTTTTTGTTAAAGATGAGTTTATCTAGTTTACAATTGAGTCTCAGAAATCAATTTCAGATGTATAACGAAGTGTGTAGACTTTTTTGAGTTAACGTATATTAAATTCAACATTTTTATGAACTCTTTCTTTTTTTGTTGGCTTTGTCTTTCTATTTGATTCAAGATAGATGAAATTTGTTAGGATTTGGATTAGATCTGCATGGTCTTTCATCCTTCTTTTATTGTGAAATTTGACTTGCTTCATATTTTCTTGAATCAATGTACATAGAAATGCAATTTTTACTAGACGTATTGCCTTAGAACATATTAATTGTAATTACAATACATTTTTCAAACTTTTTCTGTTAAAGAATAGTTTATCTAGTTTACAATTTAGTCTCAGAAATCAATTTCTGACTTATAACGAAGTGTGTAGACTATTTTTCGTTAACGTACATAAAACTCAACATATTTATGAACTCTTTATTTTGTATTGGCTTTGTCTTTGTATCTGATTCAAGATAGATGAATTTTGTTAGGATTTGGATTAGTTTTGCTTGGTCTTTCAACCTTCTGCTATTGTGAAATTTGACTTCCTTCATATTTTCTTGAATCAACTTACATAGAAATGCAATATTTAATAGAGGTATTGCCTTAGAACATATTAATTGTGATTACAATACATTTTCAAACTTTTTCTGTTAAATTTGAGTTTATCTAGTTTACAATTAAGTCTCAGAAATCAATTTTTGACTTATAACGAAGTGTGTAGACTTTTTTGATTTAACGTATATTAAATTCAACATTTTTATGAACTCTTTCTTTTTGTGTTGGCTTTGTCTTTCTATTTGATTCAAGATAGATGAAATTTGTTAGGATTTGGATTAGTTCTGCATGGTCTTTCATCCTTCATCTATTGTGAAATTTGACTTCCTTCATATTTTCTTGAATCAACGTACATACAAATACAATTTTTACTAGACGTATTGCCTTAGAACATATTAATTGTAATTACAATACATATTTCTAACTTTTTTTGTTAAAGATGAGTTTATCTAGTTTACAATTGAGTCTCAGAAATCAATTTCAGATGTATAACGAAGTGTGTAGACTTTTTTGAGTTAACGTATATTAAATTCAACATTTTTATGAACTCTTTCTTTTTTTGTTGGCTTTGTCTTTCTATTTGATTCAAGATAGATGAAATTTGTTAGGATTTGGATTAGATCTGCATGGTCTTTCATCCTTCTTTTATTGTGAAATTTGACTTGCTTCATATTTTCTTGAATCAATGTACATAGAAATGCAATTTTTACTAGACGTATTGCCTTAGAACATATTAATTGTAATTACAATACATTTTTCAAACTTTTTCTGTTAAAGAATAGTTTATCTAGTTTACAATTTAGTCTCAGAAATCAATTTCTGACTTATAACGAAGTGTGTAGACTATTTTTAGTTAACGTACATAAAACTCAACATATTTATGAACTCTTTATTTTGTATTGGCTTTGTCTTTGTATCTGATTCAAGATAGATGAATTTTGTTAGGATTTGGATTAGTTTTGCTTGGTCTTTCAACCTTCTGCTATTGTGAAATTTGACTTCCTTCATATTTTCTTGAATCAACTTACATAGAAATGCAATATTTAATAGAGGTATTGCCTTAGAACATATTAATTGTGATTACAATACATTTTCAAACTTTTTCTGTTAAATTTGAGTTTATCTAGTTTACAATTAAGTCTCAGAAATCAATTTTTGACTTATAACGAAGTGTGTAGACTTTTTTGATTTAACGTATATTAAATTCAACATTTTTATGAACTCTTTCTTTTTGTGTTGGCTTTGTCTTTCTATTTGATTCAAGATAGATGAAATTTGTAGGATTTGGATTAGTTCTGCATGGTCTTTCATTCTTCTTCTATTGTGAAATTTGACTTCCTTCATATTTTCTTGAATCAACGTACATACAAATACAATTTTTACTAGACGTATTGCCTTAGAACATATTAATTGTAATTACAATACATTTTTCAAATTTTTTTTTAAAGATGAGTTTATCTAGTTTACAATTTAGTCTCAGAAGTCAATTCCCGACTTATAACGAAATGTCTAGACTTTTTTGAGTTAACGTGTATAAAATTCAACATTTTTATGAACTCATTCTTTTTGTGTTGGCTTTGTCTTTCTATTTGATTCAAGATAGATGAAATTTGTTAGGATTTGGATTAGTTCTACATGGTCTTTCATCCTTCTTCTATTGTGAAATTTGACTTCCTTCATATTTTCTTGAATCAACGTACATTGAAATGCAATTTTTACTAGACGTATTTCCTTAGAACATATTAATTGTAATTACAATAAATTTTTCAAACTTTTTTTGTTAAAGATGAGTTTATCTAGTTTACAATTTAGACTTAGAAATCAATTTCAGATGTATAACGAAGTGTGTAGACTTTTTTGAGTTAACGTATATAAAATTCAACATTTTTATGAACTCTTTCTTTTTGTGTTGGCTTTGTCTTTCTATTTGATTCAAGATAGATGAAATTCGTTAGGATTTGGATTAGTTCTGCATGGTCTTTCATCTTTCTTCTATTGTGAAATTTGACTTCCTTCATATTTTCTTGAATCAACGTACACAGAAATTCAATTTTTACTAGACGTATTGCCTTAGAACATATTAATTTTAATTACAATACATATTTCAAACTTTTTCGTTAAAGATGAGTTTATCTAGTTTACAATTGGGTCTCAGAAATCAATTTCAGATGTATAACGAAGTTTGTAGACTTTTTTGAGTTAACGTATATTAAATTCAACATTTTTATGAACTCTTTCTTTTTTTGTTGGCTTTGTCTTTCTATTTGATTCAAGATAGATGAAATTTGTTAGGATTTGGATTAGTTCTGCATGGTCTTTCATCCTTCTTTTATTGTGAAATTTGACTTCCTTCATATTTTCTTGGATCAACGCACATAGAAATGCAATTTTTACTAGACGTATTGCATTAGAAAATATTAATTGTAATTACAATACATTTTGCAAACTTTTTCAGTTAAAGATGAGTTTATCTAGTTTACAATTTAGTCTCAGAAAACAATTTCTGACTTATAACAAAGTGTGTAGACTTTTTTGAGTTAACGTATATCAAATTCAACATTTTTATGAACTCTTTCTTTTTGTGTTGCCTTTGTCTTTCTATTTGATTCAAGATAGATGAAATTTGTTAGGATTTGGATTAGTTCTTCATGGTCTTTCATCTTTTTTTCTATTGTATAATTTGACTTCCTTCATATTTTCTTGAATCAATGTACATAGAAATGCAATTTTTACTAGACGTATTGCCTTAGAACATATTAATTGTAATTACAATACATATTTCTAACTTTTTTTGTTAAAGATGAGTTTATCTAGTTTACAATTGAGTCTCAGAAATCAATTTCAGATGTATAACGAAGTGTGTGGACTTTTTTGAGTTAACGTATATAAAATTCAACATTTTTATGAACTCTTTCTTTTTTTGTTGGCTTTGTCTTTCTATTTGATTCAAGATAGATGAAATTTGTTAGGATTTGGATTAGTTCTGCATGGTCTTTCATCCTTCTTTTATTGTGAAATTTGACTTGCTTCATATTTTCTTGAATCAATGTACATAGAAATGCAATTTTTACTAGACGTATTGCCTTAGAACATATTAATTGTAATTACAATACATTTTTCAAACTTTTTCTGTTAAAGATGAGTTTATCTAGTTTACAATTTAGTCTCAGAAATCAATTTCTGACTTATAACGAAGTGTGTAGACTTTTTTGAGTTAACGTATATTAAATTCAACATTGTTATGAACTCTTTCTTTTTGTGTTGGCTTTGTCTTTCTATTTGATTCAAGATAGATGAAATTTGTTAGGATTTGGATTAGTTCTGCATGGTCTTTCATCCTTCTTCTATTGTGAAATTTGACTTCCTTCATATTTTCTTGAATCAACGTACATAGAAATGCAATTTTTAGTAGACATAATGCCTTAGAACATTTTATTTGTGATTACAATACATTTTTCAAACTTTTTCGGTTAAAGATGAGTTTATCTAGTTTACAATTTAGTCTCAGAAATCAATTTTTTATGTTGGCTTTGTCTTTCTATTTGATTCAAAATAGATGAAATTTGTTAGGATTTGGATTAGTTCTGCATGGACTTTCATCTTTCTTCTATTGTGAAATTTGACTTCCTTCATATTTTCTTGAATCAATGTACATAGAAATGCAATTTTTACTTGACGTATTTCCTTAGAACATATTAATTGTAATTACAATACATATTTCAAACTTTTTTTGTTAAAGATGAGTTTATCTAGTTTACAATTGAGTCTCAGAAATCAATTTCAGATGTATAACGAAGTGTGTAGACTTTTTTGAGTTAACGTATATAAAATTCAACATTTTTATGAACTCTTTCTTTTTTTGTTGGCTTTGTCTTTCTATTTGATTCAAGATAGATGAAATTTGTTAGGATTTGGATTAGTTCTGCATGGTCTTTCATCCTTCTTTTATTGTGAAATTTGACTTCCTTCATATTTTCTTGAATCAATGTACATAGAAATGCAATTTTTACTAGACGTATTGCCTTAGAACATATTAATTGTAATTACAATACATTTTTCAAACTTTTTCTGTTAAAGATGAGTTTATCTAGTTTACAATTTAGTCTCAGAAATCAATTTCTGACTTATAACGAAGTGTGTAGACTTTTTTGAGTTAACGTATATTAAATTCAACATTGTTATGTACTCTTTCTTTTTGTGTTGGCTTTGTCTTTCTATTTGATTCAAGATAGATGAAATTTGTTAGGATTTGGATTAGTTCTGCATGGTCTTTCATCTTTCTTCTATTGTGAAATTTGACTTCCTTCATATTTTCTTGAATCAACGTACATAGAAATGCAATTTTTACTAGACATATTGCCTTAGAACACGTTAATTGGAATTACAATACATTTTTCAAATTTTTTCTGTTAAAGATGAGTTTATCTAGTTTACAATTTAGTCTCAGAAATCAATTTCCGACTTATAACGAAATGTGTAGACTTTTTTGAGTTAACGTATATAAAATTCAACATTTTTATGAACTCTTTCTTCTTGTGTTGGCTTTGTCTTTCTATTTGATTCAAGATAGATGAAATTTGTTAGGATTTGGATTAGTTCTACATGGTCTTTCATCTTTCTTCTATTGTGAAATTTGACTTCCTTCATATTTTCTTGAATCAACGTACATAGAAATGCAATTTTTACTAGACGTATTGCCTTAGAACATATTAATTGTAATTACAATACATATTTCAAACTTTTTTTGTTAAAGAATAGTTTAGCTAGTTTACAATTGAGTCTCAGAAATCAATTTCAGATGTATAACGAAGTGTGTAGACTTTTTTGAGTTAACGTATATAAAATTCAACATTTTTGTGAACTCTTTCTTTTTGTGTTGGCTTTGTCTTTCTTTTTGATTCAAGATAGATGAAATTTGTTAGGATTTGGATTAGTTTTGCATGGTATTTCATCTTTCTTCTATTGTGAAATTTGACTTCCTTCATTTTTTCTTGAATCAATGTACATAGAAATGCAATTTTTACTAGACGTATTGCCTTAGAACATATTAATTGTAATTACAATACATTTTTCAAACTTTTTCTGTTAAAGATGAGTTTATCTAGTTTACAATTCAGTCCCAGAAATCAATTTCTGACTTATAACGAAGTGTGTAGACTTTTTTGAGTTAACGTATATTAAATTCAACATTGTTATGAACTCTTTCTTTTTGTGTTGGCTTTGTCTTTCTATTTGATTCAAGATAGATGAAATTTGTTAGGATTTGGATTAGTTCTGCATGGTCTTTCATCCTTCTTCTATTGTGAAATTTGACTTCCTTCATATTTTCTTGAATCAACGTACATAGAAATGCAATTTTTACTAGATGTATTGCCTTAGAACATATTAATTGTAATTACAATACATATTTCAAACTTTTTTTGTTAAAGAATAGTTTATCTAGTTTACAATTGAGTCTCAGAAATCAATTTCAGATTTATAACGAAGTGTGTAGACTTTTTTGAGTTAACGTATATAAAATTCAACATTTTTATGAACTCTTTCTTTTTTTGTTGGCTTTGTCTTTCTATTTGATTCAATATAGATGAAATTTGTTAGGATTTGGATAAGTTTTGCATGGTCTTTCATCCTTCTTTTATTGTGAAATTTGACTTCCTTCATATTTTCTTGAATCAACGTACATTGAAATGCAATTTTTACTAGACGTATTTCCTTAGAACATATTAATTGTAATTACAATAAATTTTTCAAACTTTTTTTGTTAAAGATGAGTTTATCTAGTTTACAATTTAGACTTAGAAATCAATTTCAGATGTATAACGAAGTGTGTAGACTTTTTTGAGTTAACGTATATAAAATTCAACATTTTTATGAACTCTTTCTTTTTGTGTTGGCTTTGTCTTTCTATTTGATTCAAGATAGATGAAATTCGTTAGGATTTGGATTAGTTCTGCATGGTCTTTCATCTTTCTTCTATTGTGAAATTTGACTTCCTTCATATTTTCTTGAATCAACGTACACAGAAATTCAATTTTTACTAGACGTATTGCCTTAGAACATATTAATTTTAATTACAATACATATTTCAAACTTTTTCGTTAAAGATGAGTTTATCTAGTTTACAATTGGGTCTCAGAAATCAATTTCAGATGTATAACGAAGTTTGTAGACTTTTTTGAGTTAACGTATATTAAATTCAACATTTTTATGAACTCTTTCTTTTTTTGTTGGCTTTGTCTTTCTATTTGATTCAAGATAGATGAAATTTGTTAGGATTTGGATTAGTTCTGCATGGTCTTTCATCCTTCTTTTATTGTGAAATTTGACTTCCTTCATATTTTCTTGGATCAACGCACATAGAAATGCAATTTTTACTAGACGTATTGCATTAGAAAATATTAATTGTAATTACAATACATTTTGCAAACTTTTTCAGTTAAAGATGAGTTTATCTAGTTTACAATTTAGTCTCAGAAAACAATTTCTGACTTATAACAAAGTGTGTAGACTTTTTTGAGTTAACGTATATCAAATTCAACATTTTTATGAACTCTTTCTTTTTGTGTTGCCTTTGTCTTTCTATTTGATTCAAGATAGATGAAATTTGTTAGGATTTGGATTAGTTCTTCATGGTCTTTCATCTTTTTTTCTATTGTATAATTTGACTTCCTTCATATTTTCTTGAATCAATGTACATAGAAATGCAATTTTTACTAGACGTATTGCCTTAGAACATATTAATTGTAATTACAATACATATTTCTAACTTTTTTTGTTAAAGATGAGTTTATCTAGTTTACAATTGAGTCTCAGAAATCAATTTCAGATGTATAACGAAGTGTGTGGACTTTTTTGAGTTAACGTATATAAAATTCAACATTTTTATGAACTCTTTCTTTTTTTGTTGGCTTTGTCTTTCTATTTGATTCAAGATAGATGAAATTTGTTAGGATTTGGATTAGTTCTGCATGGTCTTTCATCCTTCTTTTATTGTGAAATTTGACTTGCTTCATATTTTCTTGAATCAATGTACATAGAAATGCAATTTTTACTAGACGTATTGCCTTAGAACATATTAATTGTAATTACAATACATTTTTCAAACTTTTTCTGTTAAAGATGAGTTTATCTAGTTTACAATTTAGTCTCAGAAATCAATTTCTGACTTATAACGAAGTGTGTAGACTTTTTTGAGTTAACGTATATTAAATTCAACATTGTTATGTACTCTTTCTTTTTGTGTTGGCTTTGTCTTTCTATTTGATTCAAGATAGATGAAATTTGTTAGGATTTGGATTAGTTCTACATGGTCTTTCATCTTTCTTCTATTGTGAAATTTGACTTCCTTCATATTTTCTTGAATCAACGTACATAGAAATGCAATTTTTACTAGACGTATTGCCTTAGAACATATTAATTGTAATTACAATACATATTTCAAACTTTTTTTGTTAAAGAATAGTTTAGCTAGTTTACAATTGAGTCTCAGAAATCAATTTCAGATGTATAACGAAGTGTGTAGACTTTTTTGAGTTAACGTATATAAAATTCAACATTTTTGTGAACTCTTTCTTTTTGTGTTGGCTTTGTCTTTCTTTTTGATTCAAGATAGATGAAATTTGTTAGGATTTGGATTAGTTTTGCATGGTATTTCATCTTTCTTCTATTGTGAAATTTGACTTCCTTCATTTTTTCTTGAATCAATGTACATAGAAATGCAATTTTTACTAGACGTATTGCCTTAGAACATATTAATTGTAATTACAACACATTTTTCAAACTTTTTCTGTTAAAGATGAGTTTATCTAGTTTACAATTCAGTCCCAGAAATCAATTTCTGACTTATAACGAAGTGTGTAGACTTTTTTGAGTTAACGTATATTAAATTCAACATTGTTATGAACTCTTTCTTTTTGTGTTGGCTTTGTCTTTCTATTTGATTCAAGATAGATGAAATTTGTTAGGATTTGGATTAGTTCTGCATGGTCTTTCATCCTTCTTCTATTGTGAAATTTGACTTCCTTCATATTTTCTTGAATCAACGTACATAGAAATGCAATTTTTACTAGATGTATTGCCTTAGAACATATTAATTGTAATTACAATACATATTTCAAACTTTTTTTGTTAAAGAATAGTTTATCTAGTTTACAATTGAGTCTCAGAAATCAATTTCAGATTTATAACGAAGTGTGTAGACTTTTTTGAGTTAACAGATATAAAATTCAACATTTTTATGAACTCTTTCTTTTTTTGTTGGCTTTGTCTTTCTATTTGATTCAATATAGATGAAATTTGTTAGGATTTGGATTAGTTTTGCATGGTCTTTCATCCTTCTTTTATTGTGAAATTTGACTTCCTTCATATTTTCTTGAATCAACGTACATTGAAATGCAATTTTTACTAGACGTATTTCCTTAGAACATATTAATTGTAATTACAATAAATTTTTCAAACTTTTTTTGTTAAAGATGAGTTTATCTAGTTTACAATTTAGACGTAGAAATCAATTTCAGATGTATAACGAAGTGTGTAGACTTTTTTGAGTTAACGTATATAAAATTCAACATTTTTATGAACTCTTTCTTTTTGTGTTGGCTTTGTCTTTCTATTTGATTCAAGATAGATGAAATTCGTTAGGATTTGGATTAGTTCTGCATGGTCTTTCATCTTTCTTCTATTGTGAAATTTGACTTCCTTCATATTTTCTTGAATCAACGTACACAGAAATGCAATTTTTACTAGACGTATTGCCTTAGAACATATTAATTTTAATGACAATACATATTTCAAACTTTTTTGTTAAAGATGAGTTTATCTAGTTTACAATTGAGTCTCAGAAATCAATTTCAGATGTATAACGAAGTGTGTAGACTTTTTTGAGTTCACGTATATAAAATTCAACATTTTTATGAACTCTTTCTTTTTTTGTTGGCTTTGTCTTTCTATTTGATTCAAGATAGATGAAATTTGTTAGGATTTGGATTAGTTCTGCATGGTCTTTCATCCTTCTTTTATTGTGAAATTTGACTTCTTTCATATTTTCTTGGATCAACGCACATAGAAATGCAATTTTTACTAGACGTATTGCATTAGAAAATATTAATTGTAATTACAATACATTTTGCAAACTTTTTCAGTTAAAGATGAGTTTATCTAGTTTACAATTTAGTCTCAGAAAACAATTTCTGACTTATAACAAAGTGTGTAGACTTTTTTGAGTTAACGTATATCAAATTCAACATTTTTATGAACTCTTTCTTTTTGTGTTGCCTTTGTCTTTCTATTTGATTCAAGATAGATGAAATTTGTTAGGATTTGGATTAGTTCTTCATGGTCTTTCATCTTTTTTTCTATTGTATAATTTGACTTCCTTCATATTTTCTTGAATCAATGTACATAGAAATGCAATTTTTACTAGACGTATTGCCTTAGAACATATTAATTGTAATTACAATACATATTTCTAACTTTTTTTGTTAAAGATGAGTTTATCTAGTTTACAATTGAGTCTCAGAAATCAATTTCAGATGTATAACGAAGTGTGTAGACTTTTTTGAGTTAACGTATATTAAATTCAACATTTTTATGAACTCTTTCTTTTTTTGTTGGCTTTGTCTTTCTATTTGATTCAAGATAGATGAAATTTGTTAGGATTTGGATTAGATCTGCATGGTCTTTCATCCTTCTTTTATTGTGAAATTTGACTTGCTTCATATTTTCTTGAATCAATGTACATAGAAATGCAATTTTTACTAGACGTATTGCCTTAGAACATATTAATTGTAATTACAATACATTTTTCAAACTTTTTCTGTTAAAGAATAGTTTATCTAGTTTACAATTTAGTCTCAGAAATCAATTTCTGACTTATAACGAAGTGTGTAGACTATTTTTAGTTAACGTACATAAAACTCAACATATTTATGAACTCTTTATTTTGTATTGGCTTTGTCTTTGTATCTGATTCAAGATAGATGAATTTTGTTAGGATTTGGATTAGTTTTGCTTGGTCTTTCAACCTTCTGCTATTGTGAAATTTGACTTCCTTCATATTTTCTTGAATCAACTTACATAGAAATGCAATATTTAATAGAGGTATTGCCTTAGAACATATTAATTGTGATTACAATACATTTTCAAACTTTTTCTGTTAAATTTGAGTTTATCTAGTTTACAATTAAGTCTCAGAAATCAATTTTTGACTTATAACGAAGTGTGTAGACTTTTTTGATTTAACGTATATTAAATTCAACATTTTTATGAACTCTTTCTTTTTGTGTTGGCTTTGTCTTTCTATTTGATTCAAGATAGATGAAATTTGTTAGGATTTGGATTAGTTCTGCATGGTCTTTCATCCTTCTTCTATTGTGAAATTTGACTTCCTTCATATTTTCTTGAATCAACGTACATAGAAATGCAATTTTTACTAGACGTATTGCCTTAGAACATATTAATTGTAATTACAATACATTTTCCAAACTTTTTCTGTTAACGATGAGTTTATCTAGTTTACAATTTAGTCTCAGAAATCAACTTCCGACTTATTACGAAATGTGTAGACTTTTTTGAGTTAACGTATATAAAATTCAACATTTTTATGAACTCTTTCTTTTCGTGTTGGCATTGTCTTTCTATTTGATTCAAGGTAGATGAAATTTGTTAGTATTTGGATTAGTTCTGCATGGTCTTTCATCATTCTTCTATTGTGAAATTTGACTTCCTTCATATTTTCTTGAATCAACGTACATAGAAATGCAATTTTTACTAGACGTATTGCCTTAGAACATATTAATTGCAATTACAATACACTTTACAAACTTTTTCTGTTAAAGATGAGTTTATCTAGTTTACAATTTAGTCTCAGAAATCAATTTCCGACTTATAACGAAGTGTGTCCACTTTCTTGAGTTAACTTATATAAAATTCAACATTTTTATGAACTCTTTCTTTTTGTGTTGGCTTTGTCTTTCTATTTGATTCAAGATAGATGAAATTTGTTAGGATTTGGATTAGTTCTGCATGGTCTTTCATCCTTCTTCTATTGTGAAATTTGACTTCCTTCATATTTTCTTGAATCAACGTACATAGAAATGCAAATTTTACTAGACGTATTGCCTTAGAACATATTAATTGTAATTACAATACACTTTACAAACTTTTTCTGTTAAAGATGAGTTTATCTAGTTTACAATTTAGTCTCAGAAATCAATTTTCGACTTATAACAAAATGTGTAGACTTTTTTGAGTTAACGTTTATTAAATTCAACATTTTTATGAACTCTTTCTTTTTGTGTTGGCTTTGTCTTTCTATTTGATTCAAGATAGATGAAATTTGTTAGGATTTGGATTAATTCTGCATGGTCTTTCATCCTTCTTCTATTGTGAAATTTGACTTCCTTCATATTTTCTTGAATCAACGTACATAGAAATGCAATTTTTACTAGACGTATTGCCTTAGAACATATTAATTGTAATTACAATACATTTTTCAAACTTTTTATGTTAAAGATGAGTTTATCTAGTTTACTATTTAGTCTCAGAAATCAATTTCAGATTCAACATTTTTATGAACTCTTTCTTTTTGTGTTGGCTTTGTCTTTCTAATTCATTCAAGATAGATGAAATTTGTTACGATTTGGATTAGTTCTGCATGGTCTTTCATCCTTCTTCTATTGTGAAATTTGACTTCCTTCATATTTTCTTTAATCAACGTACATAGAAATGCAAGTTTTACTAGGCGTATTGCCTTAGAACATATTAATTGTAATTACAATACATTTTTCAAACTTTTTCTGTTAAAGATGAGTTTATCTAGTTTACAATTTAGTCTCAGAAATCAATTTCCGACTTATAACAAAATGTGTAGACTTTTTTGAGTTAACTTATATAAAATTCAACATTTTTATGAACTCTTTCTTCTTGTGTTGGCTTTGTCTTTCTATTTGATTCAAGATAGATGAAATTTGTTAGGATTTGGATTAGTTCTGCATGGTCTTTCATCCTTCTTCTATTGTGAAATTTGACTTCCTTCATATTTTCTTGAATCAACGTACATAGAAATGCAATTTTTACTTGTGTATTGCCTTAGAACACATTAATTGTAATTACAATACATTTTTCAAACTTTTTCTGTTAAATATGAGTTTATCTAGTTTACAATTTAGTCTCAGAAATCAATTTCCGACTTATAACGAAATGTGTAGACTTTTTTGAGTTAACGTATATAAAATTCAGCATTTTAATGAACTCTTTCTTTTTATATTGGCTTTGTCTTTCTATTTGATTCAAGATAGATGAAATTTGTTAGGATTTGGATTATTTCTGCATGGTCTTTCATCTTTCTTCTATTGTGAAATTTGCCTTCCTTCATATTTTCTTGAATCAACGTACATAGAAATGCAATTTTTACTAGACGTATTGCCTTAGAACATATTAATTGTAATTACAATACATTTTTCAAACTTTTTCTGTTAAAGATGAGTTTATCTAGTTTACAATTTTGTCTCAGAAATCAATTTTCGACTTATAACGAAATGTGTAGACTTTTTTGAGTTAATGTATATAAAATTCAACATTTTTATGAACTCTTTCTTTTTGTGTTGGCTTTGTCTTTCTATTTGATTCAAGATAGATGAAATTTGTTAGGATTTGGATTAGTTCTGCATGGTCTTTCATCCTTCTTCTATTGTGAAATTTGACTTCCTTCATATTTTCTTGAATCAACGTACATAGAAATGCCATTTTTACTAAACGTATTGCCTTAGAACATATTAATTGTAATTACAATACATATTTCAAAATTTTTCTGTTAAAGATGAGTTTACCTAGTTTACAATTTAGTCTCAGAAATCAATTTCTGACTTATAACGAAACGTGTAGACTTTTTTGAGTTAACGTATATAAAATTCAACATTTTTATGAACTCTTTCTTTTTGTGTTGGCTTTGTCTTTCTACTTGATTCAAGATAGATGAAATTTGTTAGTATTTAGATTAGTTCTGCATGGTCTTTCATCCTTCTTCTATTGTGAAATTTGACTTCCTTCATATTTTCTTGAATCAACGTACATAGAAATGCAATTTTTACTAGACGTATTGCCTTAGAACATATTAATTGTAATTAAAATACATTTTTAAAACTTTTTCTGTTACGGATGAGTTTATCTAGTTTACAATTTAGTCTCAGAAATCAATTTCTGACTTATAACGAAGTGTGTAGACTTTTTTGAGTTAACGTATATAAAATTCAACATTTGTATGAACTCTTTCTTTTTGTGTTGGCTTTGTCTTTCAATTTGATTCGAGATAGATGAAATTTGTTAGGATTTGGATTTGTTCTGCATGGTCTTTCATCCTTCTTCTATTGTGAAATTTGACTTCCTTCATATTTTCTTCAATCAACGTACATAGAAATGCAATTTTTACTAGACGTATTGCCTTGGAACATATTAATTGAAATTACAATACATTTTTCAAACTTTTTCTGTTAAAGATGAGTTTATCTAGTTTACAATTTAGTTTCCGAAATCAATTTCCGACTTATAACGAAGTGTGTAGACTTTTTTGAGTTAACGTATATTAAATTCAACATTTTTATGAACTCTTTCTTTTTATGTTGGCTTTGTCTTTCTATTTGATTCAAGATAGATGAAATTTGTTAGGATTTGGATTAGTTCTGCATGGTCTTTCATCCTTCTTTTATTGTGAAATTTGACTTCCTTCATATTTCCTTGAATCAATGTACATAGAAATGCAATTTTTACTAGACGTATTGCCTTAGAACATATTAATTGTAATTACAATACATTTTTCAAACTTTTTCTGTTAAAGATGAGTTTATCTAGTTTACAATTTAGTCTCAGAAATCAATTTCTGACTTATAACGAAGTGTGTAGACTTTTTTGAGTTAACGTATATTAAATTCAACATTTTTATGAACTCTTTCTTTTTGTGTTGGCTTTGTCTTTCTATTTGATTCAAGATAGATGAAATTTGTTAGGATTTGGATTATTTCTGCATGGTATTTCATCCTTCTTCTATTGTGAAATTTGACTTCCTTCATATTTTCTTGAATCAACGCACATAGAAATGCAATTTTTACTAGACGTATTGCCTTGGAAAATATTAATTGTAATTACAATACATTTTTCAAACTTTTTTCTGTTAAAGATGAGTTTATCTAGTTTACAATTTAGTCTCAGAAATTAATTTCCGACTTATAACGAAATGTTTAGACTTTTTGGAGTTAATGTATATAAAATTAAACATTTTTATGAACTTTTTCTTTTTGTGTTGGCTTTGTATTTATATTTGATTCAAGATAGATGAAATTTGTTAGGATTCAGATTAGTTCTGCATGCTCTTTCATCTTTCTTCTATTGTGAAATTTGACTTCCTTCATATTTTCTTGAATCAACGTACATAGAAATGCAATTTTTACTAGACGTAATTCCTTAGAACATATAATTTGTGATTACAATACATTTTTCAATCTTTTTCTGTTAAAGATGAGTTTATCTAGTTTACAATTTAGTCTCAGAAATCAATTTCCGACTTATATCGAAGTTTGTAGACTTTTTTGAGTTAACGTGTAAAAAATTCAACATTTTTATAAACTCTTTATTTTTGTATTGGCTTTGTCTTTCAATTAGATTCAAATAGATGAAATTAGTTAGAATTTGGATTAGTTCTGGCTGGTCTTTCATCCTTCTTATATTGTGAAATTTGACTTCCTTCACATTTTCTTGAATCAACGTACATAGAAATGCAATTTTTACTAGAGTAATGCCTTAGAACATATTAATTATGATTACAATACATTTTTCAAACTTTTTATGTTAAATTTGAGTTTATTTAGTTTACAATTTAGTCTCAGAAATAAATTTCCGACTTATAACGAAGTGTGTAGACTTTTTTGAGTTAATTATATAAGATTCAACATTTTTATGAACTCTTTCTTTTTGTGTTAGCTTTGTCTTTCTATTTGATTCAAGATAGATGAAATTTGTTAGGATTTGGATTAGTTCTGCATGGTATTTCATCCTTCTTCTATTGTGAAATTTGACTTCCTTCATATTTTCTTGAATCAACGCACATATAAATGCAATTTTTACTAGACGTATTGCCTTAGAAAATATTAATTGTAATTACAATACATTTTGCAAACTTTTTCTGTTAAAGATTAGTTTATCTTGTTTACAATTTAGTCTCAGAAATCAATTTCTGACTTATAACAAAGTGTGTAGACTTTTTTGAGTTAACGTATATTAAATTCAACATTTTTATGAACTCTTTCTTTTTTTGTTGGCTTTGTCTTTCTATTTGATTCAAGATAGATGAAATTTGTTAGGATTTGAATTAGTTCTGCATGGTCTTTCATCTTTCTTCTATTGTGAAATTTGACTTCCTTCATATTTTCTTTGAATCAACGTACATAGAAATGCAATTTTTACTAGACGTATTGCCTCAGAACATATTAATTGTAATTACAATACATTTTTCAAACTTTTTTCTGTTAAAGATGAGTTTATCTAGTTTACAATTTAGTCTCAGAAATTAATTTCCGACTTATAACGAAATGTTTAGACTTTTTGGAGTTAACGTATATAAAATTAAACATTTTTATGAACTTTTTCTTTTTGTGTTGGCTTTGTCTTTCTATTTGATTCAAGATAGATGAAAATTGTTAGGATTTGGATTAGTTCTGGCAGGTCTTTCATCCTTCTTCTATTGTGAAATTTGGCTTCCTTCATATTTTGTTGAATTAACGTACATAGAAATGCAATTTTTACTAGACGTAATTCCTTAGAACATATAATTTGTGATTAAAATACATTTTTCAAACTTTTTCTGTTAAAGATGAGTTTATCTAGTTTACAATTTAGTCTCAGAAATCAATTTCAGATGTATAACGAAGTGTGTAGACTTTTTTGAGTTAACGTATATAAAATTCAACATTTTTATGAACTCTTTCTTTTTTTGTTGGCTTTGTCTTTCTATTTGATTCAAGATAGATGAAATTTGTTAGGATTTGGATTAGTTCTGCATGGTCTTTCATTCTTCTTTTATTGTGAAATTTGACTTCCTTCATATTTTCTTGAATCAATGTACATAGAAATGCAATTTTTACTAGACGTATTGCCTTAGAACATATTAATTGTAATTACAATACATATTTCAAACTTTTTTTTGTTTAAGATGAGTTTATCTAGTTTACAATTGAGTCTCAGAAATCAATTTCAGATGTATAACGAAGTGTGTAGACTTTTTTGAGTTAACGTATATTAAATTCAACATTGTTATGAACTCTTTATTTTTGTGTTGGCTTTGTCTTTCTATTTGATTCAAGATAGATGAAATTTGTTAGGATTTGGATTAGTTCTGCATGGTCTTTTTCATCCTTCTTCTATTGTGAAATTTGACTTCCTTCATATTTTCTTGAATCAACGTACATAGAAATGCAATTTTTAGTAGACATAATGCCTTAGAACATTTTATTTGTGATTACAATACATTTTTCAAACTTTTTCGGTTAAAGATGAGTTTATCTAGTTTACAATTTAGTCTCAGAAATCAATTTTTTATGTTGGCTTTGTCTTTCTATTTGATTCAAAATAGATGAAATTTGTTAGGATTTGGATTAGTTCTGCATGGTCTTTCATCTTTCTTCTATTGTGAAATTTGACTTCCTTCATATTTTCTTGAATCAATGTACATAGAAATGCAATTTTTACTTGACGTATTTCCTTAGAACATATTAATTGTAATTACAATACATATTTCAAACTTTTTTTGTTAAAGATGAGTTTATCTAGTTTACAATTGAGTCTCAGAAATCAATTTCAGATGTATAACGAAGTGTGTAGACTTTTTTGAGTTAACGTATATAAAATTCAACATTTTTATGAACTCTTTCTTTTTTTGTTGGCTTTGTCTTTCTATTTGATTCAAGATAGATGAAATTTGTTAGGATTTGGATTAGTTCTGCATGGTCTTTCATCCTTCTTTTATTGTGAAATTTGACTTCCTTCATATTTTCTTGAATCAATGTACATAGAAATGCAATTTTTACTAGACGTATTGCCTTAGAACATATTAATTGTAATTACAATACATTTTTCAAACTTTTTCTGTTAAAGATGAGTTTATCTAGTTTACAATTTAGTCTCAGAAATCAATTTCTGACTTATAACGAAGTGTGTAGACTTTTTTGAGTTAACGTATATTAAATTCAACATTGTTATGTACTCTTTCTTTTTGTGTTGGCTTTGTCTTTCTATTTGATTCAAGATAGATGAAATTTGTTAGGATTTGGATTAGTTCTGCATGGTCTTTCATCTTTCTTCTATTGTGAAATTTGACTTCCTTCATATTTTCTTGAATCAACGTACATAGAAATGCAATTTTTACTAGACGTATTGCCTTAGAACATATTAATTGTAACTACAATACATATTTCAAACTTTTTTTGTTAAAGAATAGTTTATCTAGTTTACAATTGAGTCTCAGAAATCAATTTCAGATGTATAACGAAGTGTGTAGACTTTTTTGAGTTAACGTATATAAAATTCAACATTTTTATGAACTCTTTCTTTTTTTGTTGGCTTTGTCTTTCTATTTGATTCAAGATAGATGAAATTTGTTAGGATTTGGACTAGTTCTGCATGGTCTTTCATCCTTCTTTTATTGTGAAATTTGACTTCCTTCATATTTTCTTGAATCAATGTACATAGAAATGCAATTTTTACTAGACGTATTGCCTTAGAACATATTAATTGTAATTACAATACATTTTTCAAACTTTTTCTGTTAAAGATGAGTTTATCTAGTTTACAATTCAGTCCCAGAAATCAATTTCTGACTTATAACGAAGTGTGTAGACTTTTTTGAGTTAACGTATATTAAATTCAACATTGTTATGAACTCTTTATTTTTGTGTTGGCTTTGTCTTACTATTTGATTCAAGATAGATGAAATTTTTTAGGATTTGGATTAGTTCTGCATAGTCTTTCATCCTTCTTCTACTGTGAAATTTGACTTCCTTCATATTTTCTTGAATCAACGTACATAGAAATGCAATTTTTAGTAGACGTAATGCCTTAGAACATTTTATTTGTGATTACAATACATTTTTCAAACTTTTTCGGTTAAAGATGAGTTTATCTAGTTTACAATTTAGTCTCAGAAATCAATTTGTGACTTATAACGAAGTGTGTAGACTATTTTGAGTTAACGTATATTAAATTCAACATTTTTATGAACTCTTTATTTTTGTGTTGGATTTGTCTTTCTATTTGATTCAAGATAGATGAAATTTGTTAGGATTTGGATTAGTTCTGCATGGTCTTTCATCTTTCTTCTATTGTGACATTTGACTTCCTTCATTTTTTCTTGAATCAATATACATAGAAATGCAATTTTTACTAGACGTATTGCCTTAGAACATATTAATTGTAATTACAATACATATTTCAAACTTTTTTTTGTTAAAGATGAGTTTATCTAGTTTACAATTGAGTCTCAGAAATCAATTTCAGATGTATAACGAAGTGTGTAGACTTTTTTGAGTTAACGTATATAAAATTCAACATTTTTATGAACTCTTTCTTTTTTTGTTGGCTTTGTATTTCTATTTGATTCAAGATAGATGAAATTTGTTAGGATTCGGATTAGTTCTGCATGGTCTTTCATCCTTCTTTTATTGTGAAATTTGACTTCCTTCATATTTTCTTGAATCAATGTACATAGAAATGCAATTTTTACTAGACGTATTGCCTTAGAAAATATTAATTGTAATTACAATACATTTTTCAAACTTTTTCTGTTAAAGATGAGTTTATCTAGTTTACAATTTAGTCTCAGAAATAATTGTAATTAATTCGTTAATCATGAGAGGAGAGAGAAACTCTGGCGAAAACACAAGGGTTTAGAATTTTTTTCACGTAGGTTTCATTGTTCAACACGGATTCAATATGGTAGAAAATAATCCTAGTTCATCACGGATTCAGCAACACCAATCCTTTGCGGACAAGGTAAGGGGAAAACAAACCCTAAAACCAACAGGAATTGATATTACTAGTTTACCTAATCCTACTCTGATTGATGGAGAACCATCCCTTGTTATACCCGCGGATTACTATGAAGAGGGTTGTAAACCCTTTCAACACAGTTTCATTGCACGACTAAACTTCACGGGGCTGAAGTTCTTTGAGGTAAAAACTCTTTTAATATCTCAATGGCAGATTAATCCTAATTTTATTAGGTTTATGACTATGGGAAAAGGTTTCTTTGTTATTATGCTACAAGATGAGGAAACTAAGGAGAGAATTAGACGTACAAAGTGGTTTGTTCAACAGCATGAACTCAAGTTAATGGATTGGTACCCAGGTTTTGATCCTGATCGTCAAAAAACTTCCCATGCAAACGTATGGGTTCACTTTCCTGGTTTACATGCAGAACTATGGACTGAGAAGAACTTGTTATCTATGGGAAAAGTTTTAGGGACTCCTATTGTGGTTGATCAAAGAACTCTAAATCTGGAGTATGGAAACTTTGCTTCAGTTTTGGTAGATGTGGATTTTGCAAAACACATTCCAAGTAGAATTAAGATTACAGCTGGGGGGAGAACGTTTTGGCAATACTTGGATATCCCAAAATCACCTAAATTCTGTATGAAGTGCTACATAATTGGTCACAATGATGTTGAATGTAGAAGACAATCAAAGAATGATGAGAAAACTTCTAAGGCTGATGCGAAAGGGGAGTGGCAGAATGTGCGTAATAGGAGAAACCGTAAGGGTGATGGAGCTGACGCAACCGTGGCTGTTGCTGGTGGTACAAACGTTGTTGCTGTAGGTGTTGGCGCTGCTGTAGGTGGTGTAAACACTGTTGCTGTAGGTGTTGGCGCTGCTGTAGGTGGTGTAAACGATGGTGCTATTGTGGTTCATGATGTTGTTAACGGTGCTGGTGGTAATGTGGATGATGCTCTTGTTGTAGGGCACGGTGGAGCTGTGGTGAATGGGGTGGTTGAAGCTGGTTTAGTGGAGAGTGCTGGTGGTTTGGAGCAAACTCTTCAGCTAGAGAATGATTTAGCGAATACTGAAGCCAATCTTCATGCAGCGTCTGAAGCTTTTGAGAAGGCTAAGAAGGCGTTAGCATTGCAAAAGAGTTCGGTTATTGGGTTGTCAATGGTTGAAATTGCAACCTCATCTAAGTCAACTAAGAGTGGTGAATTGGCAAGAACTAATCACTCTACTGACAGGAATGAGGCGAGTTCTTCTTTTACGCCGGTTGAGGCTGGTAATAAGTCTTTGCAAGACATGGTGGTTGATAATATTGAGGATATCTCAAGCTACAGAGCTGTTGCTGAAACTTCTATCGTGGTTTCTCCTAATAAGTTCAATGTTTTGAATGATGAGTTGGGTGTGGATAATGATGATGTTGAACACTTTTCTGGAGGGGGTTCGGATGCGGCAGCAAACTCTTCTGGAGGTAGTTCGGATGAAGAGTTGACGCCTGAGAAAGCTTCATCAGGTGTTAAGGGTGTTAAGTGGGCGGAAATACCAGTGGATATGCCAAAGAAAAGTAGAAAACCAAGCCGGGTTTTGATTACAAGCTCTAGTTCTTCTCAACAACGTTTTAATGATTCCAGATCAGATTCGGATTCTGAAGTGAATGCTTTGGGAAGCCGAGTTAGGAAGGGTGTCTCTCCTGTTTTACAAAGTAGGATTCCTAGCAGGATTCCACAAGCTATTCATAATAAAAAGAAGAGTGTTTCCTGATGAGAGTTCTATATTGGAATATTAATGGGGTGGCGAAGGTGGAAGCGGGTAGTAAGTTACGTAAATTGGTGCATGAATACAAACCGGTAGTACTTTGTATTGCTGAGCCTAAGATTCGTTTCACTGACAATGTAATGATAAGGTTAAATTTGGCTGGTTATAATAAAAAGGTAATTCATAATTCTACTTCTAGTTCTTTGGGTAATTTGTGGATTCTTTGGGATGATTGTATTGAGGAGCCGGTGGTGATTAATATGTCTAGACAAGCCATTACGGTTAAAACTGAGGGGGTTCTTATCTCTTTTGTTCATGCTAGTTATATTCAAGTTTTTCGTAGGAGGCTTTGGAGTCAACTTGAAGCGGTTGACGTAACTACTCCTTGGTTGGTTATGGGTGATTTCAATTGTGTTCTTCGTCAAGATGAAAAGAAAGGGGGTAGGACAACTCGTCTCTCTTGTATTAATGAGTTTTCTGATTGGATGGAGGATAATAACTTGTTTGAAGCAGATTCGTTGGGGTCTAAGTTTACTTGGACCAATGGTCAGACTGGTGTTGGTAGAATTATTAGTAAGTTGGATCGTGCTATTATTAATGAACCTTGGCTGTCTAAGTTTTCGAATTGGCGGTGTAAATCTCTTCCTAGGGAAGTTTCTGACCATTCGACTCTTATTGGTTTTCCTTTTTGTGATCCTAGGCCTAGACGTGCTCCTTTTCGTATACAGAAGATGTGGTTTTCTCATCCGGATTTTTTGAAGATGGTGGAGTTATCTTGGATGGCGCCGGTGTATGGTAATCATGGTTTTATCTTTCCTTTCAAATTGAAGCGGTTGAAGGAGGCAATTAAGTTATGGAATCAAATGGTTTTTGGTAATGTCAATGCTAGACTAAAGCAAGCAACGCTTAAGTTTGAGGTAGCTAGTAGAAATTCTGATGAAGATCCGTTTGATGTTTCAAAACTTAATAATATGAAGGATGCTCTTGTTGAGGTTCAAGATATTCAAAGGCAGCAGCATATAATGTTAAAGCAAAAATCAAGAAATCAGTGGTTGTTGGAGGGTTCTAGTAACACTTCTTTCTTTCACAACTCTATTAAAATTCGTAGAAGTGCTAATACAATCTCGGAGCTTGTTGCTGAAGATGGGAGTACTATTACTGATCCGGTTCATCTTAGTGCTCATGTGGTTTCTTACTATCAGGCTAAATTCAATGGTGAGGATGGTCAGGTAAGTGAAACTCTTTTTAATTATGATCATGATTCTATTACTGTGGAAGAGTCGCATATGTTGCATGCTATTCCTACTTGTGATGAGATTAAACAGGCGGTTTTTGATTTGGGAGCTGATAGTGCGCCAGGTCCAGATGGTTTCTCGGGGTGTTTTTATAGACATTGTTGGGAGATTATTCAAACGGATCTGATTTTAGCGGTTACTTATTGCTGGTCTTCTAAAACCGTTCCTAATGGGGTTAATTCTAGTCTTATTCTTTTGCTTGCAAAGGTTAGGGGAGCTGCTAGGTTGAAGAACTTTAGGCCGATTGGTTTAAGTAATTTCTTTTTTAAGATTTTTACTAAAATTTTGGCTACTAGGCTTGGTAGGGTGTTGGGAAAGTTGGTGTCTGAAGAGCAAGTGGCTTTCATGAAGGGAAGGAATATCCATGAGAATATTAGTTTAGCTTCTGAGATGGTGAATGAATTGCACATCAAAAGGAAGGATGGTAATTTGGGTTTGAAGCTTGATATCTCTCAGGCTTTTGATACGGTGAGCTGGTCTTTTGTTCTTGAGGTTTTTGAAAGGTATGGTTTTTCTGAAGATTGGTGCTCTTGGATTTGGAAAATTCTGGATTCGGCGCGTATTTCTATTCTTCTTAATGGTAGTCCGGAGGGTTATTTCAAGATTAATAGGGGTTTACGGCAGGGGGATCCTCTATCTCCTCTTATTTTTGTTTTGATTGAGGATGTGCTTAGCCGCAACATCACTAAACTCTTTCAGAATAAGGATATGTCTTATATGGTAAAACGTAAGGGTATTGCTCCTACTCATTTATTTTTTGCTGATGATATTATGATTTTTTGCAAGGGAAATATGAAGAGTGTGAAGAATCTGGTGAAACTTTTGGAGAATTACCAACAAGCTTCTGGTCAGAGGGTTTGTAGGGAGAAGAGCAAGATCTACTTCGGTGGTGGGACTTTGAGTAGGCGCCAGACCATTGCAACTTTCTTAGGTATGGCAATTTCTAACTTTCCTGATAGATATTTGGGAGTTAACGTGATGCCGGGGATGGTTAAGTATAGTCACATCAGCAACGTTGTTGATAAGTTGAGGGATCAACTTTCGGTTCTGAAAGGTAAGATGTTATCTTTTCAAGATAGGGTTGTGCTTGTTAAGAATGTTCTTTCGAGTTATTCTATTCATAACATGGCTGTGTACAAATGGCCGGTAAAATTCACTCTTCAATGTGAGCGTGTGATTCGTAATTTTCTGTGGTCGGGTGATTCTAATCTTTCTAGAGCTTTTGTAGTTGGTTTTGATAAGATTTGTAGTCCTTTAAAGGAAGGTGGTCTTGGGATCACTAGCCTAAGGACTATGAATAAAGCTTTGCTGATGAAATTGTGGTGGGCTATAAAATCTTCTCGAAAGAGGTGGGCGAGGTTTTTGGTAGCCAAATTCACTTGTAGGGATGGTCGTATTAAGATGGCAGGGGTGAAATCTTCTATTCTTCCTGGTCTTCGTTGGGTTCATAAGGAGATGGTGGACAACACGAAGTGTTTTATTGGTGACGGTAGGGATACTTCTTTATTCTTTGATATATGGTATGGAAATACAACCTTAGCTAGTGTTTTAAATCGCATGGATTTAGACAGATCAGCTCGTGTTTGTGATATCATTGTGCAAGGTGATTGGCAGATTCATGGAGTTCATTCGCAACTCCTTTTAAGTGCTGGTGTGGTGCAACAGGATTTACCAAAAATTCATACGGGAGTGGATAGGCGTTATTGGATGCCTGATTTACAAGGTAAATTTTCTGTCAAGTCAGCTAGGGAATTGATTAGGAAGAAATATCCTATTTTGAAGGAGGCAGGGTTGTTATGGAAGAGGGTGGTGCATCCTTCATTGGCAGCTCAGAACTGGAAGTTTATTCGTGGTGCGTGTGCTACTCTTGATAAGGTACGTAGCAGATTTAAAATTCAACTTGCATCTAAATGTAGTGTGTGTCAGATTGAGGAGGAGTCTCTCCAACATATTCTTTGGAGCTGTAATTTTGCACGTCAAGCTTGGGAGTGGATTGAAGGTATTTTCAAAATTAAACCTAATTATGATATCATTACTTCTTACCAAAAGGCAAAAAACCATAGTGGTATTGTTAAGGATTTGTGGTTGGTAGTGAATTTGGTTGTGCGTTCAGAATTATGGTTCACTAGGAACAAAAAAGTGTATGAAAAGAAGAACCCTTGCTGGTCTTTATTTCAAAAACGTGTTTTTAGTTTGATGCAAGATTATTCAGTTCGTATGAAGAGTTATATGCATAATTCTATGGATGACTTGAGAATTCTGGAGCTTTTTAGGGTTCGGCATAGAAAGGTGAAGTTTACTGATCCCAAGGAGTGTTTTTGGTTTCCACCTAATAATAATGAATTGCTTTTGTGCACGGATGGCGCCTCAAGAGGTAATCCTGGGGTGGCGGGAGCTGGTGTTGTTGCAAGGAATGCACATTTTGAAGTGGTAGGTGCAATGTGTATTGGTTTGGGAGTTACTTCTAATTATTTGGCTGAATTGTATGGTATTATTGTGGGTATGGAGTGGGCAGTTCAGTGGGGATATGCTTGCATTATTATTAGATCAGATTCTACAAGTGTGTTGAAGGCTTTGGAAGAAGATAACGTTCCTTGGTTTGCTAGGCAAAGATGGATGGAAGTTAAAGGTTTATATGGTTCAATTCGTTTTGAACATTCTTTTAGAGAGGCAAATTTTGCAGCTGATGCAATGGCAAAGCGTGGTTGTTTACCAGAGGACGGGGTTGGTTTTCACTTTGAAGGTCGACCAGTTTTTTTAAGTTCTATTGAGTTTCCAAATGTAATTTATTATCGTTTTAAATAGGTTTTAGGAGTTTTTTAGGGGTTTCTCTGATCCCTTTTCTCCTTCACCTATCTTGTAAATATCTTTTTTATCAATATATTTTCTTGACTTAGCAAAAAAAAAAAAGTACATAGAAATGCAATTTTTACTAGACGTATTGCCTTAGAACGTATTAATTGTAATTACAATACATTTTTCAAACTTTTTCTGTTAAAGATGAGTCTATCTAGTTTACAATTTAGTCTCAGAAATCAATTTCCGACTTATAACGAAATGTGTAGACTTTTTTGAGTTAACGAATATAAAATTTTTAGATTTGTCTTTCTTTTTGTGTTGGCTTTGTCTTTCTATTTGATTCAAGATAGATGAAATTTGTTAGGATTTGGATTAGTTCTGCATGGTCTTTCATCCTTCTTCTATTGTGAAATTTGACTTCCTTCATATTTTCTTGAATCAACGTACATAGAAATGCAAATTTTACTAGATGTATTGCCTTAAAACATATTAATTGTAATTACAATACATTTTTCAAACTTTTTCTGTTAAAGATGAGTTTATCTAGTTTACAATTTAGTCTCAGAAATCAATTTTCGACTTATAACGAAATATGTAGACTTTTTTTGAGTTAACGTATATAAAATTCTACATTTTTATGAACTCTTTCTTTTTGTGTTGGCTTTGTCTTTCTATTTGATTCAAGATAGATGAAATTTTTTAGGATTTGAATTAGTTCTGCATGGTCTTTCATCCTTCTTCTATTGTGAAATTTGACTTCCTTCATATTTTCTTGAATCAACGTACATAGAAATACAATTTTTACTAGACGTATTGCCTTAGAACATATTAATTGTAATTACAATACATTTTACAAACTTTTTCTGTTAAAGATGAGTTTATCCAGTTTACAATTTAGTCTCAGAAATCAATTTCCGACTTATAACGAAATGTGTAGACTTTTTTGAGTTAACGTATATAAAATTCAACAATTTTATGAACTCTTTCTTTTTGTGTTTGCTTTGTCTTTCTATTTGATTCAAGATAGATGAAATTTGTTAGGATTTGGATTAGTTCTGCATGGTCTTTCATCCCTCTTCTATTGTGAAATCCGACTTCCTTCATATTTTCTTGAATCAACGTACATAGAAATGCAATTTTTATTAGACGTATTGCCTTAGAACATATTAATTGTAATTACAATACATTTTTCAAACTTTTTCTGTTAATGATGAGTTTATCTAGTTTACAATTTAGTCTCAGAAATCAATTTCCGACTTATACCGAAATGTGTAGACTTTTTTGAGTTAAAGTATATAAAATTCAACATTTTTATGAACTCTTTCTTTTTGTGTTGGATTTGTCTTTCTATTTGATTCAAGATATATGAAATTTGTTAGGATTTGTATTAGTTCTGCATGGTCTTTCATCCTTCTTCTATTGTGAAATTTTACTTGCTTCATATTTTCTTGAATCAACGTACATAGAAATACAATTTTTACTAGACGTAATGCCTTAGAACATATTAATTGTAATTACAATACATTTTACAAACTTTTTCTGTTAAAGATGAGTTTATCTAGTTTACAATTTAGTCTCAGAAATCAGTTTTCGACTTATAATGAAATGTGTAAACTTTTTTGAGTTTACATATATTAAATTCCACATTTTTATGAACTTTTTTTTTGTGTTGGCTTTGTCTTTCTATTTGATTCAAGATAGATTAAATTTTTTAGGATTTGGATTTGTTCTGCAAGGTCTTTCATCCTTCTTCTATTGTGAAATTTGACTTCCTTCATATTTCTTGAATCAATGTACATAGAAATGCAATTTTTACTAGACGTATTGCCTTAGAACATATTAATTGTAATTACAATACATTTTTCAAACTTTTTCTGTTAAAGATGAGTTTATCTAGTTTACAATTTAGTCTCAGAAATCAATTTCTGACTTATAACGAAGTGTGTAGACTTTTTTGAGTTAACGTATATTAAATTCAACATTGTTATGAACTCTTTCTTTTTGTGTTGGCTTTGTCTTTCTATTTGATTCAAGATAGATGAAATTTGTTAGGATTTGGATTAGTTCTGCATGGTCTTTAATCCTTCTTTTATTGTGAAATTTGACTTCCTTCATATTTTCTTGAATCAATGTACATAGAAATGCAATTTTTACTAGACGTATTGCCTTAGAACATATTAATTGTAATTACAATACATTTTTCAAACTTTTTCTGTTAAAGATGAGTTTATCTAGTTTACAATTTAGTCTCAGAAATCAATTTCTGACTTATAACGAAGTGTGTAGACTTTTTTGAGTTAACGTATATTAAATTCAACATTGTTATGTACTCTTTCTTTTTGTGTTGGCTTTGT
This sequence comes from Papaver somniferum, assembly GCF_003573695.1. Classification (NCBI taxonomy): domain Eukaryota; kingdom Viridiplantae; phylum Streptophyta; class Magnoliopsida; order Ranunculales; family Papaveraceae; genus Papaver; species Papaver somniferum. The sequence continues at coordinate 2,317,288 of NW_020647860.1, forward strand.
CTTTCTATTTGATTCAAGATAGATGAAATTTGTTAGGATTTGGATTAGTTCTGCATGGTCTTTCATCTTTCTTCTATTGTGAAATTTGACTTCCTTCATATTTTCTTGAATCAACGTACATAGAAATGCAATTTTTACTAGACGTATTGCCTTAGAACATATTAATTGTAATTACAATACATATTTCAAACTTTTTTTGTTAAAGAATAGTTTATCTAGTTTACAATTGAGTCTCAGAAATCAATTTCAGATGTTTAACGAAGTGTGTAGACTTTTTTGAGTTAACGTATATAAAATTCAACATTTTTATGAACTCTTTCTTTTTTTGTTGGCTTTGTCTTTCTATTTGATTCAAGATAGATGAAATTTGTTAGGATTTGGACTAGTTCTGCATGGTCTTTCATCCTTCTTTTATTGTGAAATTTGACTTCCTTCATATTTTCTTGAATCAATGTACATAGAAATGCAATTTTTACTAGACGTATTGCCTTAGAACATATTAATTGTAATTACAATACATTTTTCAAACTTTTTCTGTTAAAGATGAGTTTATCTAGTTTACAATTCAGTCCCAGAAATCAATTTCTGACTTATAACGAAGTGTGTAGACTTTTTTGAGTTAACGTATATTAAATTCAACATTGTTATGAACTCTTTCTTTTTGTGTTGGCTTTGTCTTTCTATTTGATTCAAGATAGATGAAATTTGTTAGGATTTGGATTAGTTCTGCATGGTCTTTCATCCTTCTTCTATTGTGAAATTTGACTTCCTTCATATTTTCTTGGATCAACGCACATAGAAAAGCAATTTTTACTAGACGTATTGCCTTAGAAAATATTAATTGTAATTACAATACATTTTGCAAACTTTTTCTGTTAACGATGAGTTTATCTAGTTTACAATTTAGTCTCAGAAATCAATTTCTGACTTATAACAATGTGTGTAGACTTTTTTGAGTTAACATATATCAAATTCAACATTTTTATGAACTCTTTCTTTTTGTGTTGGCTTTGTCTTTCTATTTGATTCAAGATAGATGAAATTTATTAGGTTTGGATTAGTTCTGCATGGTCTTTCATTCTTCTTCTATTGTGAAATTTGACTTCCTTCATATTTTCTTGAATCAACGTACATAAAAATGCTATTTTTACTAGACGTAGTTCCTTAGAACATATTTATTGTAATTACAATACATTTTTCAAACTTTTTTTGTTAAAGATGAGTTTATCTAGTTTACAATTTAGTCTCAGAAATCAATTCCCGACTTATAACGAAATGTGTAGACTTTTTTGAGTTAACGTGTATAAAATTAAACATTTTTATGAACTCTTTCTTTTTATGTTGGCTTTGTCTTTCTATTTGATTCAAGATAGATGAAATTTGTTAGGATTTGGATTAGTTCTGCATGGGCTTTCATCTTTCTTCTATTGTGAAATTTGACTTCCTTCATATTTTCTTGAATCAACGTACATAGAAATGCAATTTTTACTAGACGTATTGCCTTAGAACATATTAATTGTAATTACAATACATATTTCAAACTTTTTTTGTTAAAGATGAGTTTATCTAGTTTACAATTGAGTCTACGAAATCAATTTCAGATGTATAACGAAGTGTGTAGACTTTTTTGAGTTAACGTATATAAAAATTCAACATTTTTATGAACTCTTTCTTTTTTTGTTGGCTTTGTCTTTCTATTTGATTCAAGATAGATGAAATTTGTTAGGATTTGGATTAGTTCTGCATGGTCTTTCATCCTTCTTTTATTGTGAAATTTGACTTCCTTCATATTTTCTTGAATCAATGTATATAGAAAGGCAATTTTTACTATACGTATTGCCTTAGAACATATTAATTGTAATTACAATACATTTTTCAAACTTTTTCTGTTAAAGATGAGTTTATCTAGTTTACAATTTAGTCTCAGAAATCAATTTCTGACTTATAACGAAGTGTGTAGACTTTTTTGAGTTAATGTATATTAAATTCAACATTGTTATGTACTCTTTCTTTTTGTGTTGGCTTTTTCTTTCTATTTGATTCAAGATAGATGAAATTTGTTAGGATTTGGATTAGTTCTGCATGGTCTTTCATCTTTCTTCTATTGTGAAATTTGTCTTCCTTCATATTTTCTTGAATCAACGTACATAGAATTGCAATTTTTACTAGACGTATTGCCTTAGAACATATTAATTGTAATTACAATACATATTTCAAACTTTTTTTTGTTAAAGATGAGTTTATCTAGTTTACAATTGAGTCTCAGAAATCAATTTCAGATGTATAACGAAGTGTGTAGACTTTTTTGAGTTAACGTATATAAAATTCAACATTTTTATGAACTCTTTCTTTTTTTGTTGGCTTTGTCTTTCTATTTGATTCAAGATAGATGAAATTTGTTAGGATTTGGATTAGTTTTGCATGGTCTTTCATCCTTCTTTTATTGTGAAATTTGACTTCCTTCATATTTTCTTGAATCAATGTACATAGAAATGCAATTTTTACTAGACGTATTGCCATAGAACATATTAATTGTAATTACAATACATTTTTCAAACTTTTTCTGTTAAAGATGAGTTTATCTAGTTTACAATTCAGTCTCGGAAATCAATTTCTGACTTATAACGAAGTGTGTAGACTTTTTTGAGTTAACGTATATTAAATTCAACATTGTTATGAACTCTTTCTTTTTGTGTAGGCTTTGTATTTCTATTTGATTCAAGATAGATGAAATTTGTTAGGATTTGGATTAGTTCTGCATGGTCTTTCATCCTTCTTCTATTGTGAAATTTGACTTCCTTCATATTTTCTTGAATCAACGTACATAGAAATGCAATTTTTAGTAGACGTAATGCCTTAGAACATTTCATTTATGATTACAATACATTTTTCAAACTTTTTCGGTTAAAGATGAGTTTATCTAGTTTACAATTTAGTCTCAGAAATCAATTTTTGACTTATAACGAAGTGTGTAGACTATTTTGAGTTAACGTATATTAAATTCAACATTTTTATGAACTCTTTCTTTTTGTGTTGGCTTTGTCTTTCTATTTGATTCAAGATAGATGAAATTTGTTAGGATTTGGATTAGTTCTGCATGGTATATCATCCTTCTTCTATTGTGAAATTTGACTTCCTTCATATTTTCTTGGATCAACGCACATAGAAATGCAATTTTTACTAGACGTATTGCCTTGTAATTACAATACATTTTGCAAACTTTTTCTGTTAAAGATGAGTTTATCTAGTTTACAATTTAGTCTCAGAAATCAATTTCTGACTTATAACAAAGTGTGTAGACTTTTTTGAGTTAACATATATCAAATTCAACATTTTGATGAACTCTTTCTTTTTGTGTTGGCTTTGTCTTTCTATTTGATTCAAGATAGATGAAATTTGTTAGGATTTGGATTAGTTCTGCATGGTCTTTCATCCTTCTTTTATTGTGAAATTTTACTTCCTTCATATTTCTTGAATCAATGTACATAGAAATGCAATTTTTACTAGACGTATTGCCTTAGAACATATTAATTGTAATTACAATACATTTTTCAAACTTTTTCTGTTAAAGATGAGTTTATCTAGTTTACAATTTAGTCTCAGAAATCAATTTCTGACTTATAACGAAGTGTGTAGACTTTTTTGAGTTAACGTATATTAAATTCAACATTGTTATGAACTCTTTCTTTTTGTGTTGGCTTTGTCTTTCTATTTGATTCAAGATAGATGAAATTTGTTAGGATTTGGATTAGTTCTGCATGGTCTTTAATCCTTCTTCTATTGTGAAATTTGACTTCCTTCATATTTTCTTGGATCAATGCACATAGAAATGCAATTTTTACTAGACGTATTGCCTTAGAAAATATTAATTGTAATTACAATACATTTTGCGAACTTTTTCTGTTAAAGATGAGTTTATCTAGTTTACAATTTAGTCTCAGAAATCAATTTCTGACTTATAACAAAGTGTGTAGACTTTTTTGAGTTAACGTATATCAAGTTCAACATTTTTATGAACTCTTTCTTTTTGTGCTGGCTTTGTCTTTCTATTTGATTCAAGATAGATGAAATTTGTTAGGATTTGGATTATTTCTGCATGGTCTTTCATCCTTCTTCTATTGTGAAATTTGACTTCCTTCATATTTTCTCGAATCAACGCACATAGAACTGCACTTTTTACCAGACGTATTGCCATAGAAAATATTAATTGTAATTACAATACAATTTGCAAACTTTTTCTGTTAAAGATGAATTTATCTTGTTTACAATTTAGTCTCAGAAATCAATTTCTGACTTATAACAAAGTGTGTAGACTTTTTTGAGTTAACGTATATTAAATTAAACATTTTTATGAACTCTTTCTTTTTATGTTGGCTTTGTCTTTCTATTTGATTCAAGATAGATGAAATTTTTTAGGATTTGGATTAGTTCTGCATGGTCTTTCATCCTTCTTCTATTGTTAAATTTGACTTCCTTCATATTTTCTTGAATCAACGTACATAGAAATGCAATTTTTACTAGATGTATTGCCTCAGAACATATTAATTGTAATTACAATACATTTTTCAAACTTTTTTCTGTTAAAGATGAGTTTATCTAGTTTACAATTTAGTCCTAGAAATCAATTTCCGACTTATAACGAAATGTCTAGACTTTTTGGTGTTAACGTATATAAAATTAAACATTTTTATGAACTTTTCCTTTTTGTGTTGGCTTTGTCTTTCTATGATTCAAAACAGATGAAATTTGTTAGGATTTGGATTAGTTCTGGCTGGTCTTTCATCCTTCTTCTATTGTGAAATTTGGCTTCCTTCATATTTTGTTGAATCAACGTACATAGAAATGCAATTTTTACTAGACGTAATTCCTTAGAACATATAATTTGTGATTAAAATACATTTTTAAAATTTTTTCAGTTAAAGATGAGTTTATCTAGTTTACAATTTAGTCTTAGAAATCAATTTCCGACTTATAACGAAGATTGTAGACTTTTTTGAGTTAATTATATAAGATTCAACATTTTTATGAACTCTTTCTTTTTGTGTTAGCTTTGTCTTTCTATTTGATTCAAGATAGATGAATTTGTTAGGATTTGGATTAGTTCTGCATGGTATTTTATCCTACTTCTATTGTGAAATTTGACTTCCTTCATATTTTCTTGAATCATCGTACATAGAAATGCAATTTTTAGTAGACGTAATGCCTTAGAACCTATTATTTGTGATTACAATACATTTTGAAACTTTTTCAGTTAAAGATGAGTTTATCTAGTTTACAATTTAGTCTCAGAAATCAATTTCCGACTTATAACGAAGATTGTAGACTTTTTTGACTTAACGTATATTAAATTCAACATTTTTATGAACTCTTTCTTTTTGTGTTGGCTTTGTCTTTCTACTTGATTCAAGATAGATGAAATTTTTTAGGATTTGAATTAGTTCTGCATGGTCTTTCATCCTTCTTCTATTGTGAAATTTGACTTCCTTCATATTTTCTTGAATCAACGTACATAGAAATGCAATTTTTACTAGACGTATTGCCTTAGAACATATTAATTGTAATTACACTTAATTTTTCAAACTTTTTCTGTTAAAGATGAGTTTACCTAGTTTACAATTTAGTCTCAGGAATCAATTTCCGACTTATAACGAAATGTGTAGACTGTTTTGAGTTAACGTATATAAAATTAAACATTTTTATGAACTCTTTCTTTTTATGTTGGCTTTGTCTTTCTATTTGATTCAAGATAGATGAAATTTGTTAGGATTTGGATTAGTTCTGCATGGTCTTTCATCCTTCTTTTATTGTGAAATTTGACTTCCTTCATATTTCCTTGAATCAATGTACATAGAAATGCAATTTTTACTAGACGTATTGCCTTAGAACATATTAATTGTAATTACAGTACATTTTTCAAACTTTTTCTGTTAAAGATGAGTTTATCTAGTTTACAATTTAGTCTTAGAAATCAATTTCTGACTTATAACGAAGTGTGTAGACTTTTTTGAGTTAACGTATATTAAATTCAACATTTTTATGAACTCTTTCTTTTTGTGTTGGCTTTGTCATTCTATTTTATTTAAGATAGATGAAATTTGTTAGGATTTGGATTATTTCTGCATGGTCATTCATCCTTCTTCTATTGTGAAATTTGACTTCCTTCATATTTTCTTGAATCAACGCACATAGAAATGCAATTTTTACTAGACGTATTGCCTTAGAAAATATTAATTGTAATTACAATACATTTTTCAAACTTTTTTCTGTTAAAGATGAGTTTATCTAGTTTACAATTTAGTCTCAGAAATCAATTTCCGACTTATAACGAAGATTGTAGACTTTTTTGACTTAACGTATATTAAATTCAACATTTTTATGAACTCTTTCTTTTTGTGTTGGCTTTGTCTTTCTACTTGATTCAAGATAGATGAAATTTGTTAGGATTTGGATTAGTTCTGCATGGTCTTTCATCTTTCTTCTATTGTGAAATTTGACTTCCTTCATATTTTCTTGAATCAGCGTACATAGAAATGCAATTTTTACTAGACCTATTGCCTTAGAACATACTAATTGTAATTACAATACATTTTTCAAACTTTTTCTGTTAAATTTGAGTTTATTTAGTTTACAATTTAGTCTCAGAAATCAATTTCCGACTTATAACGAAGTGTGTAGACTTTTTTGAGTTAATTATATAAGATTCAACATTTTTATGAACTCTTTATTTTTGTGTTAGCTTTGTCTTTCTATTTGATTCAAGATAGATGAAATTTGTTAGGATTTGGATTAGTTCTGCATGGTATTTCATCCTTCTTCTATTGTGAAATTTGACTTCCTTCATATTTTCTTGAATCACCGTACATAGAAATGCAATTTTTAGTAGACGTAATGCCTTAGAACATATTATTTGTGATTACAATACATTTTTAAAACTTTTTCAGTTAAAGATGAGTTTATCTAGTTTACAATTTAGTCTCAGAAATCAATTTCCGACTTATAACGAAGATTGTAGACTTTTTTGAGTTAACGTATATTAAATTCAACATTTTTATGAACTCTTTCTTTTTGTGTTGGCTTTGTCTTTCTACTTGATTCAAGATAGATGAAATTTTTTAGGATTTGGATTAGTTCTGCATGGTCTTTCATCCTTCTTCTATTGTGAAATTTGACTTCCTTCATATTTTCTTGAATCAACGTACATAGAAATGCAATTTTTACTAGACGTATTGTCTTAGAACATATTAATTGTAATTACACTTAATTTTTCAAACTTTTTCTGTTAAAGATGAGTTTACCTAGTTTACAATTTAGTCTCAGGAATCAATTTCCGACTTATAACGAAATGTGTAGACTGTTTTGAGTTAACGTATATAAAATTAAACATTTTTATGAACTCTTTCTTTTTATGTTGGCTTTGTCTTTCTATTTGATTCAAGATAGATGAAATTTGTTAGGATTCGGATTAGTTCTGCATGGTCTTTCATCTTTCTTCTATTGTGAATTTTGACTTCCTTCATATTTTCTTGAATCAACGTACATAGAAATGCAATTTTTACTAGACGTATTGCCTTAGAACATATTAATTGTAATTACAATACATTTTTCAAACTTTTTTTCGTTAAAGATGAGTTTATCTAGTTTACAATTTTGTCTCAAAAATCAATTTCAGATGTATAACGAAGTGTGTAGACTTTTTTAAGTTAACATATATAAAATTCAACATTTTTATGAACTCTTTCTTTTTTTATTGGCTTTTTCTTTCTATTTGATTCAAGATAGATGAAATTTGTTAGGATTTGGATTAGTTATGCATGGTCTTACATCCTTCTTCTACTGTGAAATTTGACTTCCTTCATATTTTCTTGAATCACCGTAAATAGAAATGCAATTTTTAGTAGACGTAATTCCTCAGAACATATTATTTGTGATTACAATACATTTTTAAAACTTTTTCAGTTAAAGATGAGTTTATCTAGTTTACAATTTAGTCTCAGAAATCATTTCCGACTTATAACGAAATGTGTATACTGTTTTGAGTTAACGTACATAAAATTAAACATTTTTATGAAATCTTTCTTTTTATGTTGGGTTTGTCTTTCTATTTGATTCAAGATAGATGAAATTTGTTAGGATTTGGATTAGTTCTGCATGGCCTTACATCTTTCTTCTATTGTGAAATTTGACTTCCTTCATATTTTCTTGAATCAGCGTACATTGAAATGCAATTTTTACTAGACCTATTGCCTTAGAACATATTAATTGTAATTACAATACATTTTTCAAACTTTTTTTGTTAAAGATGAGTTTATCTAGTTTACAATTTAGTCTCAGAAATCAATTTCAGATGTATAACGAAGTGTGTAGACTGAGTTAACGTATATAGAATTCAACATTTTTATGAACTCTTTCTTTTTTTGTTGGCTTTGTCTTTCTATTTGATTCAAGATAGATGAAATTTTTTAGGATTTGGAGTAGTTCTGCATGGTCTTTCATCCTTCTTTTATTGTGAAATTTGACTTCCTTCATATTTCCTTGAATCAATGTACATAGAAATGCAATTTTTACTAGACGTATTGCCTTAGAACATATTAATTGTAATTACAATACATTTTTCAAACTTTTTCTGTTAAAGATGAGTTTATCTAGTTTACAATTTAGTCTCAGAAATCAATTTCTGACTTATAACGAAGTGTGTAGACTTTTTTGAGTTAACGTATATTAAATTCAACATTTTTATGAACTTTTTCTTTTTGTGTTGGCTTTGTCTTTCTATTTGATTCAAGATAGATGAAATTTGTTAGGATTTGGATTAGTTCTGGCTGGTCTTTCATCTTTCTTCTATTGTGAAATTTGGCTTCCTTCATATTTTGTTGAATTAACGTACATAGAAATGCAATTTTTACTAGAGGTATTGCCATAGAAAATATTAATTGTAATTACAATACAATTTGCAAACTTTTTCTGTTAAAGATGAATTTATCTTGTTTACAATTTAGTCTCAGAAATCAATTTCTGACTTATAACAAAGTGTGTAGACTTTTTTGAGTTAACGTATATTAAATTAAACATTTTTATGAACTCTTTCTTTTTATGTTGGCTTTGTCTTTCTATTTGATTCAAGATAGATGAAATTTTTTAGGATTTGGATTAGGTCTGCATGGTCTTTCATCCTTCTTCTATTGTTAAATTTGACTTCCTTCATATTTTCTTGAATCAACGTACATAGAAATGCAATTTTTACTAGATGTATTGCCTCAGAACATATTAATTGTAATTACAATACATTTTTCAAACTTTTTTCTGTTAAAGATGAGTTTATCTAGTTTACAATTTAGTCCTAGAAATCAATTTCCGACTTATAACGAAATGTCTAGACTTTTTGGTGTTAACGTATATAAAATTAAACATTTTTATGAACTTTTTCTTTTTGTGTTGGCTTTGTCTTTCTATGATTCAAAACAGATGAAATTTGTGAGGATTTGGATTAGTTCTGGCTGGTCTTTCATCCTTCTTCTATTGTGAAATTTGGCTTCCTTCATATTTTGTTGAATCAACGTACATAGAAATGCAATTTTTACTAGACGTAATTCCTTAGAACATATAATTTGTGATTAAAATACATTTTTAAAATTTTTTCAGTTAAAGATGAGTTTATCTAGTTTACAATTTAGTCTTAGAAATCAATTTCCGACTTATAACGAAGATTGTAGACTTTTTGAGTTAATTATATAAGATTCAACATTTTTATGAACTCTTTCTTTTTGTGTTAGCTTTGTCTTTCTATTTGATTCAAGATAGATGAATTTGTTAGGATTTGGATTAGTTCTGCATGGTATTTTATCCTACTTCTATTGTGAAATTTGACTTCCTTCATATTTTCTTGAATCATCGTACATAGAAATGCAATTTTTAGTAGACGTAATGCCTTAGAACATATTATTTGTGATTACAATACATTTTGAAACTTTTTCAGTTAAAGATGAGTTTATCTAGTTTACAATTTAGTCTCAGAAATCAATTTCCGACTTATAACGAAGATTGTAGACTTTTTTGACTTAACGTATATTAAATTCAACATTTTTATGAACTCTTTCTTTTTGTGTTGGCTTTGTCTTTCTACTTGATTCAAGATAGATGAAATTTTTTAGGATTTGGATTAGTTCTGCATGGTCTTTCATCCTTCTTCTATTGTGAAATTTGACTTCCTTCATATTTTCTTGAATCAACGTACATAGAAATGCAATTTTTACTAGACGTATTGCCTTAGAACATATTAATTGTAATTACACTTAATTTTTCAAACTTTTTCTGTTAAAGATGAGTTTACCTAGTTTACAATTTAGTCTCAGGAATCAATTTCCGACTTATAACGAAATGTGTAGACTGTTTTGAGTTAACGTATATAAAATTAAACATTTTTATGAACTCTTTCTTTTTATGTTGGCTTTGTCTTTCTATTTGATTCAAGATAGATGAAATTTGTTAGGATTCGGATTAGTTCTGCATGGTCTTTCATCTTTCTTCTATTGTGAATTTTGACTTCCTTCATATTTTCTTGAATCAACGTACATAGAAATGCAATTTTTACTAGACGTATTGCCTTAGAACATATTAATTGTAATTACAATACATTTTTCAAACTTTTTTTCGTTAAAGATGAGTTTATCTAGTTTACAATTTTGTCTCAGAAATCAATTTCAGATGTATAACGAAGTGTGTAGACTTTTTTAAGTTAACATATATAAAATTCAACATTTTTATGAACTCTTTCTTTTTTTATTGGCTTTGTCTTTCTATTTGATTCAAGATAGATGAAATTTGTTAGGATTTGGATTAGTTATGCATGGTCTTACATCCTTCTTCTACTGTGAAATTTGACTTCCTTCATATTTTCTTGAATCACCGTAAATAGAAATGCAATTTTTAGTAGACGTAATTCCTCAGAACATATTATTTGTGATTACAATACATTTTTAAAACTTTTTCAGTTAAAGATGAGTTTATCTAGTTTACAATTTAGTCTCAGAAATCATTTCCGACTTATAACGAAATGTGTATACTGTTTTGAGTTAACGTATATAAAATTAAACATTTTTATGAAATCTTTCTTTTTATGTTGGGTTTGTCTTTCTATTTGATTCAAGATAGATGAAATTTGTTAGGATTTGGATTAGTTCTGCATGGCCTTTCATCTTTCTTCTATTGTGAAATTTGACTTCCTTCATATTTTCTTGAATCAGCGTACATTGAAATGCAATTTTTACTAGACCTATTGCCTTAGAACATATTAATTGTAATTACAATACATTTTTCAAACTTTTTTTTGTTAAAGATGAGTTTATCTAGTTACAATTTAGTCTCAGAAATCAATTTCAGATGTATAACGAAGTGTGTAGACTGAGTTAACGTATATAGAATTCAACATTTTTATGAACTCTTTCTTTTTTTGTTGGCTTTGTCTTTCTATTTGATTCAAGATAGATGAAATTTTTTAGGATTTGGAGTAGTTCTGCATGGTCTTTCATCCTTCTTTTATTGTGAAATTTGACTTCCTTCATATTTCCTTGAATCAATGTACATAGAAATGCAATTTTTACTAGACGTATTGCCTTAGAACATATTAATTGTAATTACAATACATTTTTCAAACTTTTTCTGTTAAAGATGAGTTTATCTAGTTTACAATTTAGTCTCAGAAATCAATTTCTGACTTATAACGAAGTGTGTAGACTTTTTTGAGTTAACGTATATTAAATTCAACATTTTTATGAACTCTTTCTTTTTGTGTTGGCTTTGTCTTTCTATTTGATTCAAGATAGATGAAATTTGTTAGGATTTGGATTATTTCTGCATGGTATTTCATCCTTCTTCTATTGTGAAATTTGACTTCCTTCATATTTTCTTGAATCAACGCACATAGAAATGCAATTTTTACTAGACGTATTGCCTTGGAAAATATTAATTGTAATTACAATACATTTTTCAAACTTTTTTCTGTTAAAGATGAGTTTATCTAGTTTACAATTTAGTCTCAGAAATTAATTTCCGACTTATAACGAAATGTTTAGACTTTTTGGAGTTAATGTATATAAAATTAAACATTTTTATGAACTTTTTCTTTTTGTGTTGGCTTTGTATTTATATTTGATTCAAGATAGATGAAATTTGTTAGGATTCAGATTAGTTCTGCATGCTCTTTCATCTTTCTTCTATTGTGAAATTTGACTTCCTTCATATTTTCTTGAATCAACGTACATAGAAATGCAATTTTTACTAGACGTAATTCCTTAGAACATATAATTTGTGATTACAATACATTTTTCAATCTTTTTCTGTTAAAGATGAGTTTATCTAGTTTACAATTTAGTCTCAGAAATCAATTTCCGACTTATATCGAAGTTTGTAGACTTTTTTGAGTTAACGTGTAAAAAATTCAACATTTTTATAAACTCTTTATTTTTGTATTGGCTTTGTCTTTCAATTAGATTCAAATAGATGAAATTAGTTAGAATTTGGATTAGTTCTGGCTGGTCTTTCATCCTTCTTATATTGTGAAATTTGACTTCCTTCACATTTTCTTGAATCAACGTACATAGAAATGCAATTTTTACTAGAGTAATGCCTTAGAACATATTAATTATGATTACAATACATTTTTCAAACTTTTTATGTTAAATTTGAGTTTATTTAGTTTACAATTTAGTCTCAGAAATAAATTTCCGACTTATAACGAAGTGTGTAGACTTTTTTGAGTTAATTATATAAGATTCAACATTTTTATGAACTCTTTCTTTTTGTGTTAGCTTTGTCTTTCTATTTGATTCAAGATAGATGAAATTTGTTAGGATTTGGATTAGTTCTGCATGGTATTTCATCCTTCTTCTATTGTGAAATTTGACTTCCTTCATATTTTCTTGAATCACCGTACATAGAAATGCAATTTTTAGTAGACGTAATGCCTTAGAACATATTATTTGTGATTACAATACATTTTTAAAACTTTTTCAGTTAAAGATGAGTTTATCTAGTTTACAATTTAGTCTCGGAAATCAATTTCCGACTTATAACGAAGATTGTAGACTTTTTTGAGTAAACGTATATTAAATTCAACAATTATATGAACTCTTTCTTTTTGTGTTGGCTTTGTCTTTCTACTTGATTCAAGATAGATGAAATTTGTTAGGATTTGGATTAGTTCTGCATGGTCTTTCATCTTTCTTCTATTGTGAAATTTGACTTCCTTCATATTTTCTTGAATCAGCGTACATAGAAATGCAATTTTTACTAGACCTATTGCCTTAGAACATACTAATTGTAATTACAATACATTTTTCAAACTTTTTCTGTTAAATTTGAGTTTATTTAGTTTACAATTTAGTCTCAGAAATCAATTTCCGACTTATAACGAAGTGTGTAGACTTTTTTGAGTTAATTATATAAGATTCAACATTTTTATGAACTCTTTATTTTTGTGTTAGCTTTGTCTTTCTATTTGATTCAAGATAGATGAAATTTTTTAGGATTTGGATTAGTTCTGCATGGTATTTCATCCTTCTTCTATTGTGAAATTTGACTTCCTTCATATTTTCTTGAATCACCGTACATAGAAATGCAATTTTTAGTAGACGTAATGCCTTAGAACATATTATTTGTGATTACAATACATTTTTAAAACTTTTTCAGTTAAAGATGAGTTTATCTAGTTTACAATTTAGTCTCAGAAATCAATTTCCGACTTATAACGAAGATTGTAGACTTTTTTGAGTTAACGTATATTAAATTCAACATTTTTATGAACTCTTTCTTTTTGTGTTGGCTTTGTCTTTCTATTTGATTCAAGATAGATGAAATTTTTTAGGATTTGGATTAGTTCTGCATGGTCTTTCATCCTTCTTCTATTGTGAAATTTGACTTCCTTCATATTTTCTTGAATCAACGTACATAGAAATGCAATTTTTACTAGACGTATTGTCTTAGAACATATTAATTGTAATTACACTTAATTTTTCAAACTTTTTCTGTTAAAGATGAGTTTACCTAGTTTACAATTTAGTCTCAGGAATCAATTTCCGACTTATAACGAAATGTGTAGACTGTTTTGAGTTAACGTATATAAAATTAAACATTTTTATGAACTCTTTCTTTTTATGTTGGCTTTGTCTTTCTATTTGATTCAAGATAGATGAAATTTGTTAGGATTCGGATTAGTTCTGCATGGTCTTTCATCTTTCTTCTATTGTGAATTTTGACTTCCTTCATATTTTCTTGAATCAACGTACATAGAAATGCAATTTTTACTAGACGTATTGCCTTAGAACATATTAATTGTAATTACAATACATTTTTCAAACTTTTTTTCGTTAAAGATGAGTTTATCTAGTTTACAATTTTGTCTCAAAAATCAATTTCAGATGTATAACGAAGTGTGTAGACTTTTTTAAGTTAACATATATAAAATTCAACATTTTTATGAACTCTTTCTTTTTTTATTGGCTTTTTCTTTCTATTTGATTCAAGATAGATGAAATTTGTTAGGATTTGGATTAGTTATGCATGGTCTTACATCCTTCTTCTACTGTGAAATTTGACTTCCTTCATATTTTCTTGAATCACCGTAAATAGAAATGCAATTTTTAGTAGACGTAATTCCTCAGAACATATTATTTGTGATTACAATACATTTTTAAAACTTTTTCAGTTAAAGATGAGTTTATCTAGTTTACAATTTAGTCTCAGAAATCATTTCCGACTTATAACGAAATGTGTATACTGTTTTGAGTTAACGTACATAAAATTAAACATTTTTATGAAATCTTTCTTTTTATGTTGGGTTTGTCTTTCTATTTGATTCAAGATAGATGAAATTTGTTAGGATTTGGATTAGTTCTGCATGGCCTTACATCTTTCTTCTATTGTGAAATTTGACTTCCTTCATATTTTCTTGAATCAGCGTACATTGAAATGCAATTTTTACTAGACCTATTGCCTTAGAACATATTAATTGTAATTACAATACATTTTTCAAACTTTTTTTGTTAAAGATGAGTTTATCTAGTTTACAATTTAGTCTCAGAAATCAATTTCAGATGTATAACGAAGTGTGTAGACTGAGTTAACGTATATAGAATTCAACATTTTTATGAACTCTTTCTTTTTTTGTTGGCTTTGTCTTTCTATTTGATTCAAGATAGATGAAATTTTTTAGGATTTGGAGTAGTTCTGCATGGTCTTTCATCCTTCTTTTATTGTGAAATTTGACTTCCTTCATATTTCCTTGAATCAATGTACATAGAAATGCAATTTTTACTAGACGTATTGCCTTAGAACATATTAATTGTAATTACAATACATTTTTCAAACTTTTTCTGTTAAAGATGAGTTTATCTAGTTTACAATTTAGTCTCAGAAATCAATTTCTGACTTATAACGAAGTGTGTAGACTTTTTTGAGTTAACGTATATTAAATTCAACATTTTTATGAACTTTTTCTTTTTGTGTTGGCTTTGTCTTTCTATTTGATTCAAGATAGATGAAATTTGTTAGGATTTGGATTAGTTCTGGCTGGTCTTTCATCTTTCTTCTATTGTGAAATTTGGCTTCCTTCATATTTTGTTGAATTAACGTACATAGAAATGCAATTTTTACTAGACGTAATTCCTTAGAACATATAATTTGTGATTAAAATACATTTTTCAAACTTTTTCTGTTAAAGATGAGTTTATCTAGTTTACAATTTAGTCTCAGAAATCAATTTCCGACTTATATCGAAGTTTGTAGACTTTTTTGAGTTAACGTGTAAAAAATTCAACATTTTTATAAACTCTTTATTTTTGTATTGGCTTTGTCTTTCAATTAGATTCAAATAGATGAAATTTGTTAGAATTTGGATTAGTTCTGGCTGGTCTTTCATCCTTCTTATATTGTGAAATTTGACTTCCTTCACATTTTCTTGAATCAACGTACATAGAAATGCAATTTTTGCTAGAGTAATGCCTTAGAACATATTAATTGTGATTACAATACATTTTTCAAACTTTTTCTGTTAAATTTGAGTTTGTTTAGTTTACAATTTAGTCTCAGAAATCAATTTCCGACTTATAACGAAGTGTGTAGACTTTTTTGAGTTAATTATATAAGATTCAACATTTTTATGAAATCTTTCTTTTTGTGTTAGCTTTGTCTTTCTATTTGATTCAAGATACGTGAAATTTGTTAGGATTTGGATTAGTTCTGCATGGTATTTCATCCTTCTTCTATTGTGAAATTTGACTTCCTTCATATTTTCTTGAATCAACGCACATAGAAATGCAATTTTTACTAGACGTATTGCCTTAGAAAATATTAATTGTAATTACAATACATTTTGCAAACTTTTTCTGTTAAAGATTAGTTTATCTTGTTAACAATTTAGTCTCAGAAATCAATTTCTGACTTATAACAAAGTGTGTAGACTTTTTTGAGTTAACGTATATTAAATTCAACATTTTTATGAACTCTTTCTTTTTTTGTTGGCTTTGTCTTTCTATTTGATTCAAGATAGATGAAATTTGTTAGGATTTGAATTAGTTCTGCATGGTCTTTCATCTTTCTTCTATGGTGAAATTTGACTTCCTTCATATTTTCTTGAATCAACTTACATAGAAATGCAATTTTTATTAGACGTATTGCCTAAGAACATAATAATTGTAATTACAATACATTTTTCAAACTTTTTTCTGTTAAAGATGAGTTTATCTAGTTTACAATTTAGTCTCAGAAATTAATTTCCGACTTATAACGAAATGTTTAGACTTTTTGGAGTTAATGTATATAAAATTACACATTTTTATGAACTTTTTCTTTTTTTGTTGGCTTTGTCTTTCTATTTGATTCAAGATAGATGATATTTGTTAGGATTTGAATTAGTTCTGGCTGGTCTTTCATCCTTCTTATACTGTGAAATTTGACTTCCTTTACATTTTCTTGAATCAACGTACATAGAAATGCAATTTTTACTAGACGTAATGCCTTAGAACATATTAATTGTGATTACAATACATTTTTCAAACTTTTTCTGTTAAATTTGAGTTTATTTAGTTTATAATTTAGTCTCAAAAATCAATTTCCGACTTATAACGAAGTGTGTAGACTTTTTTGAGTTAATTATATAAGATTCAACATTTTTATGAACTCTTTCTTTTTGTGTTAGCTTTGTCTTTCTATTTGATTCAAGATATATGAAATTTGTTAGGATTTGGATTAGTTCTGCATGGTATTTCATCCTTCTTCTATTGTGAAATTTGAATTCCTTCATATTTTCTTGAATCACCGTACATAGAAATGCAATTTTTAGTAGACGTAATGCCTTAGAACATATTATTTGTGATTAAAATACATTTTTAAAACTTTTCAGTTAAAGATGAGTTTATCTAGTTTACAATTTAGTCTCAGAAATCAATTTCCGACTTATAACGAAGATTGTAGACTTTTTTGAGTTAACGTATATTAAATTCAACATTTTTATGAACTCTTTCTTTTAGTGTTGGCTTTGTCTTTCTACTTGATTCAAGATAGATGAAATTTGTTAGGATTTGGATTAGTTCTGCATGGTCTTTCATCTTTCTTCTATTGTGAAATTTGACTTCCTTCATATTTTCTTGAATCAGCGTACATAGAAATGCAATTTTTACTAGACCTATTGCCTTAGAACATACTAATTGTAATTACAATACATTTTTCAAACTTTTTCTGTTAAATTTGAGTTTATTTAGTTTACAATTTAGTCTCAAAAATCAATTTCCGACTTATAACGAAGTGTGTAGACTTTTTTGAGTTAATTATATAAGATTCAACATTTTTATGAACTCTTTCTTTTTGTGTTAGCTTTGTCTTTCTATTTGATTCAAGATATATGAAATTTGTTAGGATTTGGATTAGTTCTGCATGGTATTTCATCCTTCTTCTATTGTGAAATTTGATTTCCTTCATATTTTCTTGAATCACCGTACATAGAAATGCAATTTTTAGTAGACGTAATGCCTTAGAACATATTATTTGTGATTAAAATACATTTTTAAAACTTTTCTGTTAAAGATGAGTTTATCTAGTTTACAATTTAGTCTCAGAAATCAATTTCCGACTTATAACGAAGATTGTAGACTTTTTTGAGTTAACGTATATTAAATTCAACATTTTTATGAACTCTTTCTTTTAGTGTTGGCTTTGTCTTTCTACTTGATTCAAGATAGATGAAATTTGTTAGGATTTGGATTAGTTCTGCATGGTCTTTCATCTTTCTTCTATTGTGAAATTTGACTTCCTTCATATTTTCTTGAATCAGTGTACATAGAAATGCAAATTTTACTAGACATATTGCCTTAGAACATACTAATTGTAATTACAATACATTTTTCAAACTTTTTCTGTTAAATTTGAGTTTATTTAGTTTACAATTTAGTCTCAAAAATCAATTTCCGACTTATAACGAAGTGTGTAGACTTTTTTGAGTTAATTATATAAGATTCAACATTTTTATGAACTCTTTCTTTTTGTGTTAGCTTTGTCTTTCTATTTGATTCAAGATATATGAAATTTGTTAGGATTTGGATTAGTTCTGCATGGTATTTCATCCTTCTTCTATTGTGAAATTTGATTTCCTTCATATTTTCTTGAATCACCGTACATAGAAATGCAATTTTTAGTAGACGTAATGCCTTAGAACATATTATTTGTGATTAAAATACATTTTTAAAACTTTTCAGTTAAAGATGAGTTTATCTAGTTTACAATTTAGTCTCAGAAATCAATTTCCGACTTATAACGAAGATTGTAGACTTTTTTGAGTTAACGTATATTAAATTCAACATTTTTATGAACTCTTTCTTTTAGTGTTGGCTTTGTCTTTCTACTTGATTCAAGATAGATGAAATTTGTTAGGATTTGGATTAGTTCTGCATGGTCTTTCATCTTTCTTCTATTGTGAAATTTGACTTCCTTCATATTTTCTTGAATCAGCGTACATAGAAATGCAATTTTTACTAGACCTATTGCCTTAGAACATACTAATTGTAATTACAATACATTTTTCAAACTTTTTCTGTTATATTTGAGTTTATTTAGTTTACAATTTAGTCTCAGAAATCAATTTCCGACTTATAACGAAGTGTATAGACTTTTTTGAGTTAATTATATATGATTCAACATTTTTATGAACTCTTTCTTTTTGTGTAAGCTTTGTCTTTCTATTTGATTCAAGATAGATGAAATTTGTTAGGATTTGGATTAGTTCTGCATGGTATTTCATCCTTCTTCTATTGTGAAATTTGACTTCCTTCATATTTTCTTGAATCACCGTACATAGAAATGCAATTTTTAGTAGACGTAATGCCTTAGAACATATTATTTGTGATTACAATACATTTTTAAAACTTTTCAGTTAAAGATGAGTTTATCTAGTTTACAATTTAGTCTCGGAAATCAATTTCCGACTTATAACGAAGATTGTAGACTTTTTTGAGTAAACGTATATTAAATTCAACAATTATATGAACTCTTTCTTTTTGTGTTGGCTTTGTCTTTCTACTTGATTCAAGATAGATGAAATTTGTTAGGATTTGGATTAGTTCTGCATGGTCTTTCATCTTTCTTCTATTGTGAAATTTGACTTCCTTCATATTTTCTTGAATCAGCGTACATAGAAATGCAATTTTTACTAGACCTATTGCCTTAGAACATACTAATTGTAATTACAATACATTTTTCAAACTTTTTCTGTTAAATTTGAGTTTATTTAGTTTACAATTTAGTCTCAGAAATCAATTTCCGACTTATAACGAAGTGTATAGACTTTTTTGAGTTAATTATATATGATTCAACATTTTTATGAACTCTTTCTTTTTGTGTTAGCTTTGTCTTTCTATTTGATTCAAGATAGATGAAATTTGTTAGGATTTGGATTAGTTCTGCATGGTATTTCATCCTTCTTCTATTGTGAAATTTGACTTCCTTCATATTTTCTTGAATCACCGTACATAGAAATGCAATTTTTAGTAGACGTAATGCCTTAGAACATATTATTTGTGATTACAATACATTTTTAAAACTTTTTCAGATAAAGATGAGTTTATCTAGTTTACAATTTAGTCTCGGAAATCAATTTCCGACTTATAACGAAGATTGTAGACTTTTTTGAGTAAACGTATATTAAATTCAACAATTATATGAACTCTTTCTTTTTGTGTTGGCTTTGTCTTTCTACTTGATTCAAGATAGATGAAATTTGTTAGGATTTGGATTAGTTCTGCATGGTCTTTCATCTTTCTTCTATTGTGAAATTTGACTTCCTTCATATTTTCTTGAATCAGCGTACATAGAAATGCAATTTTTACTAGACCTATTGCCTTAGAACATACTAATTGTAATTACAATACATTTTTCAAACTTTTTCTGTTAAATTTGAGTTTATTTAGTTTACAATTTAGTCTCAAAAATCAATTTCCGACTTATAACGAAGTGTGTAGACTTTTTTGAGTTAATTATATAAGATTCAACATTTTTATGAACTCTTTCTTTTTGTGTTAGCTTTGTCTTTCTATTTGATTCAAGATATATGAAATTTGTTAGGATTTGGATTAGTTCTGCATGGTATTTCATCCTTCTTCTATTGTGAAATTTGATTTCCTTCATATTTTCTTGAATCACCGTACATAGAAATGCAATTTTTAGTAGACGTAATGCCTTAGAACATATTATTTGTGATTACAATACATTTTTAAAACTTTTCAGTTAAAGATGAGTTTATCTAGTTTACAATTTAGTCTCAGAAATCAATTTCCGACTTATAACGAAGATTGTAGACTTTTTTGAGTTAACGTATATTAAATTCAACATTTTTATGAACTCTTTCTTTTAGTGTTGGCTTTGTCTTTCTACTTGATTCAAGATAGATGAAATTTGTTAGGATTTGGATTAGTTCTGCATGGTCTTTCATCTTTCTTCTATTGTGAAATTTGACTTCCTTCATATTTTCTTGAATCAGCGTACATAGAAATGCAATTTTTACTAGACCTATTGCCTTAGAACATACTAATTGTAATTACAATACATTTTTCAAACTTTTTCTGTTATATTTGAGTTTATTTAGTTTACAATTTAGTCTCAAAAATCAATTTCCGACTTATAATGAAGTGTGTAGACTTTTTTGAGTTAATTATATAAGATTCAACATTTTTATGAACTCTTTCTTTTTGTGTTAGCTTTGTCTTTCTATTTGATTCAAGATATATGAAATTTGTTAGGATTTGGATTAGTTCTGCATGGTATTTCATCCTTCTTCTATTGTGAAATTTGATTTCCTTCATATTTTCTTGAATCACCGTACATAGAAATGCAATTTTTAGTAGACGTAATGCCTTAGAACATATTATTTGTGATTAAAATACATTTTTAAAACTTTTCAGTTAAAGATGAGTTTATCTAGTTTACAATTTAGTCTCAGAAATCAATTTCCGACTTATAACGAAGATTGTAGACTTTTTTGAGTTAACGTATATTAAATTCAACATTTTTATGAACTCTTTCTTTTAGTGTTGGCTTTGTCTTTCTACTTGATTCAAGATAGATGAAATTTGTTAGGATTTGGATTAGTTCTGCATGGTCTTTCATCTTTCTTCTATTGTGAAATTTGACTTCCTTCATATTTTCTTGAATCAGCGTACATAGAAATGCAATTTTTACTAGACCTATTGCCTTAGAACATACTAATTGTAATTACAATACATTTTTCAAACTTTTTCTGTTATATTTGAGTTTATTTAGTTTACAATTTAGTCTCAGAAATCAATTTCCGACTTATAACGAAGTGTATAGACTTTTTTGAGTTAATTATATATGATTCAACATTTTTATGAACTCTTTCTTTTTGTGTTAGCTTTGTCTTTCTATTTGATTCAAGATATATGAAATTTGTTAGGATTTGGATTAGTTCTGCATGGTATTTCATCCTTCTTCTATTGTGAAATTTGATTTCCTTCATATTTTCTTGAATCACCGTACATAGAAATGCAATTTTTAGTAGACGTAATGCCTTAGAACATATTATTTGTGATTAAAATACATTTTTAAAACTTTTCAGTTAAAGATGAGTTTATCTAGTTTACAATTTAGTCTCAGAAATCAATTTCCGACTTTTAACGAAGATTGTAGACTTTTTTGAGTTAACGTATATTAAATTCAACATTTTTATGAACTCTTTCTTTTAGTGTTGGCTTTGTCTTTCTACTTGATTCAAGATAGATGAAATTTGTTAGGATTTGGATTAGTTCTGCATGGTCTTTCATCTTTCTTCTATTGTGAAATTTGACTTCCTTCATATTTTCTTGAATCAGCGTACATAGAAATGCAATTTTTACTAGACCTATTGCCTTAGAACATACTAATTGTAATTACAATACATTTTTCAAACTTTTTCTGTTATATTTGAGTTTATTTAGTTTACAATTTAGTCTCAGAAATCAATTTCCGACTTATAACGAAGTGTATAGACTTTTTTGAGTTAATTATATATGATTCAACATTTTTATGAACTCTTTCTTTTTGTGTTAGCTTTGTCTTTCTATTTGATTCAAGATATATGAAATTTGTTAGGATTTGGATTAGTTCTGCATGGTATTTCATCCTTCTTCTATTGTGAAATTTGATTTCCTTCATATTTTCTTGAATCACCGTACATAGAAATGCAATTTTTAGTAGACGTAATGCCTTAGAACATATTATTTGTGATTAAAATACATTTTTAAAACTTTTCAGTTAAAGATGAGTTTATCTAGTTTACAATTTAGTCTCAGAAATCAATTTCCGACTTATAACGAAGATTGTAGACTTTTTTGAGTTAACGTATATTAAATTCAACATTTTTATGAACTCTTTCTTTTAGTGTTGGCTTTGTCTTTCTACTTGATTCAAGATAGATGAAATTTGTTAGGATTTGGATTAGTTCTGCATGGTCTTTCATCTTTCTTCTATTGTGAAATTTGACTTCCTTCATATTTTCTTGAATCAGCGTACATAGAAATGCAATTTTTACTAGACCTATTGCCTTAGAACATACTAATTGTAATTACAATACATTTTTCAAACTTTTTCTGTTAAATTTGAGTTTATTTAGTTTACAATTTAGTCTCAAAAATCAATTTCCGACTTATAACGAAGTGTGTAGACTTTTTTGAGTTAATTATATAAGATTCAACATTTTTATGAACTCTTTCTTTTTGTGTTAGCTTTGTCTTTCTATTTGATTCAAGATATATGAAATTTGTTAGGATTTGGATTAGTTCTGCATGGTATTTCATCCTTCTTCTATTGTGAAATTTGATTTCCTTCATATTTTCTTGAATCACCGTACATAGAAATGCAATTTTTAGTAGACGTAATGCCTTAGAACATATTATTTGTGATTAAAATACATTTTTAAAACTTTTCTGTTAAAGATGAGTTTATCTAGTTTACAATTTAGTCTCAGAAATCAATTTCCGACTTATAACGAAGATTGTAGACTTTTTTGAGTTAACGTATATTAAATTCAACATTTTTATGAACTCTTTCTTTTAGTGTTGGCTTTGTCTTTCTACTTGATTCAAGATAGATGAAATTTGTTAGGATTTGGATTAGTTCTGCATGGTCTTTCATCTTTCTTCTATTGTGAAATTTGACTTCCTTCATATTTTCTTGAATCAGTGTACATAGAAATGCAAATTTTACTAGACATATTGCCTTAGAACATACTAATTGTAATTACAATACATTTTTCAAACTTTTTCTGTTAAATTTGAGTTTATTTAGTTTACAATTTAGTCTCAAAAATCAATTTCCGACTTATAACGAAGTGTGTAGACTTTTTTGAGTTAATTATATAAGATTCAACATTTTTATGAACTCTTTCTTTTTGTGTTAGCTTTGTCTTTCTATTTGATTCAAGATATATGAAATTTGTTAGGATTTGGATTAGTTCTGCATGGTATTTCATCCTTCTTCTATTGTGAAATTTGATTTCCTTCATATTTTCTTGAATCACCGTACATAGAAATGCAATTTTTAGTAGACGTAATGCCTTAGAACATATTATTTGTGATTACAATACATTTTTAAAACTTTTTCAGTTAAAGATGAGTTTATCTAGTTTACAATTTAGTCTCGGAAATCAATTTCCGACTTATAACGAAGATTGTAGACTTTTTTGAGTAAACGTATATTAAATTCAACAATTATATGAACTCTTTCTTTTTGTGTTGGCTTTGTCTTTCTACTTGATTCAAGATAGATGAAATTTGTTAGGATTTGGATTAGTTCTGCATGGTCTTTCATCTTTCTTCTATTGTGAAATTTGACTTCCTTCATATTTTCTTGAATCAGCGTACATAGAAATGCAATTTTTACTAGACCTATTGCCTTAGAACATACTAATTGTAATTACAATACATTTTTCAAACTTTTTCTGTTAAATTTGAGTTTATTTAGTTTACAATTTAGTCTCAGAAATCAATTTCCGACTTATAACGAAGTGTATAGACTTTTTTGAGTTAATTATATATGATTCAACATTTTTATGAACTCTTTCTTTTTGTGTTAGCTTTGTCTTTCTATTTGATTCAAGATAGATGAAATTTGTTAGGATTTGGATTAGTTCTGCATGGTATTTCATCCTTCTTCTATTGTGAAATTTGACTTCCTTCATATTTTCTTGAATCACCGTACATAGAAATGCAATTTTTAGTAGACGTAATGCCTTAGAACATATTATTTGTGATTACAATACATTTTTAAAACTTTTTCAGATAAAGATGAGTTTATCTAGTTTACAATTTAGTCTCGGAAATCAATTTCCGACTTATAACGAAGATTGTAGACTTTTTTGAGTAAACGTATATTAAATTCAACAATTATATGAACTATTTCTTTTTGTGTTGGCTTTGTCTTTCTACTTGATTCAAGATAGATGAAATTTGTTAGGATTTGGATTAGTTCTGCATGGTCTTTCATCTTTCTTCTATTGTGAAATTTGACTTCCTTCATATTTTCTTGAATCAGCGTACATAGAAATGCAATTTTTACTAGACCTATTGCCTTAGAACATACTAATTGTAATTACAATACATTTTTCAAACTTTTTCTGTTAAATTTGAGTTTATTTATTTTACAATTTAGTCTCAAAAATCAATTTCCGACTTATAACGAAGTGTGTAGACTTTTTTGAGTTAATTATATAAGATTCAACATTTTTATGAACTCTTTCTTTTTGTGTTAGCTTTGTCTTTCTATTTGATTCAAGATATATGAAATTTGTTAGGATTTGGATTAGTTCTGCATGGTATTTCATCCTTCTTCTATTGTGAAATTTGATTTCCTTCATATTTTCTTGAATCACCGTACATAGAAATGCAATTTTTAGTAGACGTAATGCCTTAGAACATATTATTTGTGATTAAAATACATTTTTAAAACTTTTCTGTTAAAGATGAGTTTATCTAGTTTACAATTTAGTCTCAGAAATCAATTTCTGACTTATAACGAAGATTGTAGACTTTTTTGAGTTAACGTATATTAAATTCAACATTTTTATGAACTCTTTCTTTTAGTGTTGGCTTTGTCTTTCTACTTGATTCAAGATAGATGAAATTTGTTAGGATTTGGATTAGTTCTGCATGGTCTTTCATCTTTCTTCTATTGTGAAATTTGACTTCCTTCATATTTTCTTGAATCAGCGTACATAGAAATGCAATTTTTACTAGACCTATTGCCTTAGAACATACTAATTGTAATTACAATACATTTTTCAAACTTTTTCTGTTATATTTGAGTTTATTTAGTTTACAATTTAGTCTCAGAAATCAATTTCCGACTTATAACGAAGTGTATAGACTTTTTTGAGTTAATTATATATGATTCAACATTTTTATGAACTCTTTCTTTTTGTGTTAGCTTTGTCTTTCTATTTGATTCAAGATATATGAAATTTGTTAGGATTTGGATTAGTTCTGCATGGTATTTCATCCTTCTTCTATTGTGAAATTTGATTTCCTTCATATTTTCTTGAATCACCGTACATAGAAATGCAATTTTTAGTAGACGTAATGCCTTAGAACATATTATTTGTGATTAAAATACATTTTTAAAACTTTTCAGTTAAAGATGAGTTTATCTAGTTTACAATTTAGTCTCAGAAATCAATTTTCGACTTATAACGAAGATTGTAGACTTTTTTGAGTTAACGTATATTAAATTCAACATTTTTATGAACTCTTTCTTTTAGTGTTGGCTTTGTCTTTCTACTTGATTCAAGATAGATGAAATTTGTTAGGATTTGGATTAGTTCTGCATGGTCTTTCATCTTTCTTCTATTGTGAAATTTGACTTCCTTCATATTTTCTTGAATCAGCGTACATAGAAATGCAATTTTTACTAGACCTATTGCCTTAGAACATACTAATTGTAATTACAATACATTTTTCAAACTTTTTCTGTTATATTTGAGTTTATTTAGTTTACAATTTAGTCTCAGAAATCAATTTCCGACTTATAACGAAGTGTATAGACTTTTTTGAGTTAATTATATATGATTCAACATTTTTATGAACTCTTTCTTTTTGTGTTAGCTTTGTCTTTCTATTTGATTCAAGATAGATGAAATTTGTTAGGATTTGGATTAGTTCTGCATGGTATTTCATCCTTCTTCTATTGTGAAATTTGATTTCCTTCATATTTTCTTGAATCACCGTACATAGAAATGCAATTTTTAGTAGACGTAATGCCTTAGAACATATTATTTGTGATTACAATACATTTTTAAAACTTTTTCAGTTAAAGATGAGTTTATCTAGTTTACAATTTAGTCTCGGAAATCAATTTCCGACTTATAACGAAGATTGTAGACTTTTTTGAGTAAACGTATATTAAATTCAACAATTATATGAACTCTTTCTTTTTGTGTTGGCTTTGTCTTTCTACTTGATTCAAGATAGATGAAATTTGTTAGGATTTGGATTAGTTCTGCATGGTCTTTCATCTTTCTTCTATTGTGAAATTTGACTTCCTTCATATTTTCTTGAATCAGCGTACATAGAAATGCAATTTTTACTAGACCTATTGCCTTAGAACATACTAATTGTAATTACAATACATTTTTCAAACTTTTTCTGTTAAATTTGAGTTTATTTAGTTTACAATTTAGTCTCAGAAATCAATTTCCGACTTATAACGAAGTGTATAGACTTTTTTGAGTTAATTATATATGATTCAACATTTTTATGAACTCTTTCTTTTTGTGTTAGCTTTGTCTTTCTATTTGATTCAAGATAGATGAAATTTGTTAGGATTTGGATTAGTTCTGCATGGTATTTCATCCTTCTTCTATTGTGAAATTTGACTTCCTTCATATTTTCTTGAATCACCGTACATAGAAATGCAATTTTTAGTAGACGTAATGCCTTAGAACATATTATTTGTGATTACAATACATTTTTAAAACTTTTTCAGATAAAGATGAGTTTATCTAGTTCACAATTTAGTCTCGGAAATCAATTTCCGACTTATAACGAAGATTGTAGACTTTTTTGAGTAAACGTATATTAAATTCAACAATTATATGAACTCTTTCTTTTTGTGTTGGCTTTGTCTTTCTACTTGATTCAAGATAGATGAAATTTGTTAGGATTTGGATTAGTTCTGCATGGTCTTTCATCTTTCTTCTATTGTGAAATTTGACTTCCTTCATATTTTCTTGAATCAGCGTACATAGAAATGCAATTTTTACTAGACCTATTGCCTTAGAACATACTAATTGTAATTACAATACATTTTTCAAACTTTTTCTGTTAAATTTGAGTTTATTTAGTTTACAATTTAGTCTCAAAAATCAATTTCCGACTTATAACGAAGTGTGTAGACTTTTTTGAGTTAATTATATAAGATTCAACATTTTTATGAACTCTTTCTTTTTGTGTTAGCTTTGTCTTTCTATTTGATTCAAGATATAT
This sequence comes from Papaver somniferum, assembly GCF_003573695.1. NCBI lineage: Eukaryota > Viridiplantae > Streptophyta > Magnoliopsida > Ranunculales > Papaveraceae > Papaver > Papaver somniferum. The sequence continues at coordinate 2,345,295 of NW_020647860.1, forward strand.
GAAATTTGTTAGGATTTGGATTAGTTCTGCATGGTATTTCATCCTTCTTCTATTGTGAAATTTGATTTCCTTCATATTTTCTTGAATCACCGTACATAGAAATGCAATTTTTAGTAGACGTAATGCCTTAGAACATATTATTTGTGATAACAATACATTTTTAAAACTTTTCAGTTAAAGATGAGTTTATCTAGTTTACAATTTAGTCTCAGAAATCAATTTCCGACTTATAACGAAGATTGTAGACTTTTTTGAGTTAACGTATATTAAATTCAACATTTTTATGAACTCTTTCTTTTAGTGTTGGCTTTGTCTTTCTACTTGATTCAAGATAGATGAAATTTGTTAGGATTTGGATTAGTTCTGCATGGTCTTTCATCTTTCTTCTATTGTGAAATTTGACTTCCTTCATATTTTCTTGAATCAGTGTACATAGAAATGCAAATTTTACTAGACCTATTGCCTTAGAACATACTAATTGTAATTACAATACATTTTTCAAACTTTTTCTGTTATATTTGAGTTTATTTAGTTTACAATTTAGTCTCAGAAATCAATTTCCGACTTATAACGAAGTGTATAGACTTTTTTGAGTTAATTATATAAGATTCAACATTTTTATGAACTCTTTCTTTTTGTGTTAGCTTTGTCTTTCTATTTGATTCAAGATAGATGAAATTTGTTAGGATTTGGATTAGTTCTGCATGGTATTTCATCCTTCTTCTATTGTGAAATTTGACTTCCTTCATATTTTCTTGAATCACCGTACATAGAAATGCAATTTTTAGTAGACGTAATGCCTTAGAACATATTATTTGTGATTACAATACATTTTTAAAACTTTTTCAGTTAAAGATGAGTTTATCTAGTTTACAATTTAGTCTCGGAAATCAATTTCCGACTTATAACGAAGATTGTAGACTTTTTTGAGTAGACGTATATTAAATTCAACAATTATATGAACTCTTTCTTTTTGTGTTGGCTTTGTCTTTCTACTTGATTCAAGATAGATGAAATTTGTTAGGATTTGGATTAGTTATGCATGGTCTTTCATCTTTCTTCTATTGTGAAATTTGACTTCCTTCATATTTTCTTGAATCAGCGTACATAGAAATGCAATTTTTACTAGACCTATTGCCTTAGAACATACTAATTGTAATTACAATACATTTTTCAAACTTTTTCTGTTAAATTTGAGTTTATTTAGTTTACAATTTAGTCTCAAAAATCAATTTCCGACTTATAACGAAGTGTGTAGACTTTTTTGAGTTAATTATATAAGATTCAACATTTTTATGAACTCTTTCTTTTTGTGTTAGCTTTGTCTTTCTATTTGATTCAAGATATATGAAATTTGTTAGGATTTGGATTAGTTCTGCATGGTATTTCATCCTTCTTCTATTGTGAAATTTGATTTCCTTCATATTTTCTTGAATCACCGTACATAGAAATGCAATTTTTAGTAGACGTAATGCCTTAGAACATATTATTTGTGATTAAAATACATTTTTAAAACTTTTCAGTTAAAGATGAGTTTATCTAGTTTACAATTTAGTCTCAGAAATCAATTTCCGACTTATAACGAAGATTGTAGACTTTTTTGAGTTAACGTATATTAAATTCAACATTTTTATGAACTCTTTCTTTTAGTGTTGGCTTTGTCTTTCTACTTGATTCAAGATAGATGAAATTTGTTAGGATTTGGATTAGTTCTGCATGGTCTTTCATCTTTCTTCTATTGTGAAATTTGACTTCCTTCATATTTTCTTGAATCAGCGTACATAGAAATGCAATTTTTACTAGACCTATTGCCTTAGAACATACTAATTGTAATTACAATACATTTTTCAAACTTTTTCTATTATATTTGAGTTTATTTAGTTTACAATTTAGTCTCAGAAATCAATTTCCGACTTATAACGAAGTGTATAGACTTTTTTGAGTTAATTATATATGATTCAACATTTTTATGAACTCTTTCTTTTTGTGTTAGCTTTGTCTTTCTATTTGATTCAAGATAGATGAAATTTGTTAGGATTTGGATTAGTTCTGCATGGTATTTCATCCTTCTTCTATTGTGAAATTTGACTTCCTTCATATTTTCTTGAATCACCGTACATAGAAATGCAATTTTTAGGATTACAATACATTTTTAAAACTTTTTCAGTTAAAGATGAGTTTATCTAGTTTACAATTTAGTCTCGGAAATCAATTTCCGACTTATAACGAAGATTGTAGACTTTTTTGAGTTAACGTATATTAAATTCAACATTTATATGAACTCTTTCTTTTTGTGTTTGCTTTGTCTTTCTACTTGATTCAAGACAGATGAAATTTGTTAGGATTTGGATTAGTTCTGCATGGTCTTTCATCCTTCTTCTATTGTGAAATTTGACTTCCTTCATATTTTCTTGAATCAACGTACATAGAAATGCAATTTTTACTAGACGTATTGCATTAGAACATATTAATTGTAATTACAGTTAATTTTTCAAACTTTTTTTGTTAAAGATGAGTTTACCTAGTTTACAATTTAGTCTCAGGAATCAATTTCCGACTTATAACGAAATGTGTAGACTGTTTTGAGTTAACGTATATAAAATTAAACATTTTTATGAACTCTTTCTTTTTATGTTGGCTTTGTCTTTCTATTTGATTCAAGGTAGATGAAATTTGTTAGGATTTAGATTAGTTCTGCATGGTCTTTTATCTTTCTTCTATTGTGAAGTTTGACTTCCTTCATATTTTCTTGAATCAACGTACATAGAAATGCAATTTTTACTAGACGTATTGCCTTAGAACATATTAATTGTAATTACAATACATTTTTCAAACTTTTTATTGTTAAAGATGAGTTTATCTAGTTTACAATTTAGTCTCAGAAATCAATTTCAGATGTATAACGAAGTGTGTAGACTTTTTTGAGTTAACGTATATAAAATTCAACATTTTTATGAACTCTTTCTTTTTTTATTGGCTTTGTCTTTCTATTTGATTCAAGATAGATGAAATTTGTTAGGATTTGGATTATTTATGCATGGTCTTTCATCCTTCTTCTATCGTGAAATTTGACTTCCTTCATATTTTCTTGAATCACCGTACATAGAAATGCAATTTTTAGTAGACGTAATGCCTTAGAACATATTATTTGTGATTACAATACATTTTTAAAACTTTTTCAGTTAAAGATGAGTTTATCTAGTTTACAATTTAGTCTCAGAAATCAATTTCCGACTTATAACGAAATGTGTAGACTGTTTTGAGTTGACGTATATAAAATTAAACATTTTTATGAACTCTTTATTTTTGTGTTAGCTTTATCTTTCTATTTGATTCAAGATATATGAAATTTGTTAGGATTTGGATTAGTTCTGCATGGTATTTCATCCTTCTTCTATTGTGAAATTTGACTTCCTTCATATTTTGTTGAATCACCGTACATAGAAATGCAATTTTTAGTAGACGTAATGCCTTAGAACATATTATTTGTGATTACAATACATTTTTAAAACTTTTTCAGTTAAAGATGAGTTTATCTAGTTTACAATTTAGTCTCGGAAATCAATTTCCGACTTATAACGAAGATTGTAGACTTTTTTGAGTAAACGTATATTAAATTCAACATTTATATGAACTCTTTCTTTTTGTGTTGGCTTTGTCTTTCTACTTGATTCAAGATAGATGAAATTTGTTAGGATTTGGATTAGTTCTGCATGGTCTTTCATCTTTCTTCTATTGTGAAATTTGACTTCCTTCATATTTTCTTGAATCAGCGTACATAGAAATGCAATTTTTACTAGACCTATTGCCTTAGAACATACTAATTGTAATTACAATACATTTTTCAAACTTTTTCTGTTATATTTGAGTTTATTTAGTTTACAATTTAGTCTCAAAAATCAATTTCCGACTTATAATGAAGTGTGTAGACTTTTTTGAGTTAATTATATAAGATTCAACATTTTTATGAACTCTTTCTTTTTGTGTTAGCTTTGTCTTTCTATTTGATTCAAGATATATGAAATTTGTTAGGATTTGGATTAGTTCTGCATGGTATTTCATCCTTCTTCTATTGTGAAATTTGATTTCCTTCATATTTTCTTGAATCACCGTACATAGAAATGCAATTTTTCGTAGACGTAATGCCTTAGAACATATTATTTGTGATTACAATACATTTTTAAAACTTTTTCAGATGAGTTTATCTAGTTTACAATTTAGTCTCGGAAATCAATTTCCGACTTATAACGAAGATTGTAGACATTTTTGAGTTAACATATATTAAATTCAACATTTATATGAACTCTTTCTTTTTGTGTTGGCTTTGTCTTTCTACTTGATTCAAGACAGATGAAATTTGTTAGGATTTGGATTAGTTCTGCATGGTCTTTCATCCTTCTTCTATTGTGAAATTTGACTTCCTTCATATTTTCTTGAATCAACGTACATAGAAATGCAATTTTTACTAGACGTATTGCCTTAGAACATATTAATTGTAATTACAATACATTTTTCAAACTTTTTATTGTTAAAGATGAGTTTATCTAGTTTACAATTTAGTCTCAGAAATCAATTTCAGATGTATAACGAAGTGTGTAGACTTTTTTGAGTTAACGTATATAAAATTCAACATTTTTATGAACTCTTTCTTTTTTTTATTGGCTTTGTCTTTCTATTTGATTCAAGATAGATGAAATTTTTATGGATTTGGATTATTTATGCATGGTCTTTCATCCTTCTTCAATTGTCAAATTTGACTTCCTTCATATTTTCTTGCATCACCGTACATAGAAATGCAATTTTTAGTAGACGTAATGCCTTAGAACATATTATTTGTGATTACAATACATTTTTAAAACTTTTTCAGTTAAAGATGAGTTTATCTAGTTTACAATTTAGTCTCAGAATCAATTTCCGACCTATAACGAAATGTGTAGACTGTTTTGAGTTGACGTATATAAAATTAAACATTTTTATGAACTCTTTCTTTTTATGTTGGCTTTGTCTTTCTATTTGATTCAAGATAGATGAAATTTGTTAGGATTTGGATTAGTTCTGCATGGTCTTTCATCTTTCTTCTATTGTGAAATTTGACTTCCTTCATATTTTCTTGAATCAGCGTACATCGAAATGCAATTTTTACTAGACCTATTGCCTTAGAACATATTAATTGTAATTACAATACATTTTCGAACATTTTTTTTTGTTAAAGATGAGTTTATCTAGTTTACAATTTAGTCTCAGAAATCAATTTCTGACTTATAACGAAGTGTGTAGACTTTTTTGAGTTAACGTATATTAAATTCAACATTTTTATGAACTCTTTCTTTTTGTATTGGCTTTGTCTTTCTATTTGATTCAAGATAGATGAAATTTGTTAGGATTCGGATTATTTCTGCATGGTCTTTCATCCTTCTTCTATTGTGAAATTTGACTTCCTTCATATTTTCTTGAATCAACGCACATAGAAATGCAATTTTTACTAGACGTATTGCCTTAGAAAATATTAATTGTAATTACAATACATTTTGCAAACTTTTTTTTGTTAAATATGAGTTTATCTAGTTTACAATTTAGTCTCAGAAATCAATTTCAGATGTATAACGAAGTGTGTAGACTTTTTTGAGTTAACGTATATAAAATTCAACATTTTTATGAACTCTTTCTTTTTTTTATTGGCTTTGTCTTTCTATTTGATTCAAGATAGATGAAATTTGTTAGGATTTGGATTATTTATGCATGGTCTTTCATCCTTCTTCAATTGTCAAATTTGACTTCCTTCATATTTTCTTGAATCACCGTACATAGAAATGCAATTTTTAGTAGACGTAATGCCTTAGAACATATTATTTGTGATTCAATACATTTTTAAAACTTTTTCAGTTAAAGATGAGTTTATCTAGTTTACAATTTAGTCTCAGAAATCAATTTCCGACTTATAACGAAATGTGTAGACTGTTTTGAGTTGACTAATATAAAATTAAACATTTTTATGAACTCTTTCTTTTTATGTTGGCTTTGTCTTTCTATTTGATTCAAGATAGATGAAATTTGTTAGGATATGGATTAGTTCTGCATGGTCTTTCATCTTTCTTCTATTGTGAAATTTGACTTCCTTCATATTTTCTTGAATCAGCGTACATAGAAATGCAATTTTCACTAGACCTATTGCCTTAGAACATATTAATTGTAATTACAATACATTTTCAAACTTTTTTTTGTTAAAGATGAGTTTATCTAGTTTACAATTTAGTCTCAGAAATCAATTTCAGATGTATAACCAAGTGTGTAGACTTTTTTGAGTTAACGTATATAAAATTCAACATTTTTATGAACTCTTTCTTTTTTTGTTGGCTTTGTCTTTCTATTTAATTCAAGATAGATGAAAATTGTTAGGATTTGGATTAGTTCTGCATGGTCTTTCATCCTTCTTTTATTGTGAAATTTGACTTCCTTCATATTTTCTTGAATCAACGTACATAGAAATGCAATTTTTACTAGACGTATTGACTTAGAACATATTAATTGTAATTACAATACATTTTTCAAACTTTTTATGTTAAAGATGAGTTTATCTAGTTTACAATTTAGTCTCAGAAATCAATTTCAGATGTATAACGAAGTGTGTAGACTTTTTTGAGTTAACGTATATTAAATTCAACATTTTTATGAACTCTTTCTTTTTGTGTTGGCTTTGTCTTTCTATTTGATTCAAGATAGATGAAATTTGTTAGGATTTGGATTATTTCTGCATGGTCTTTCATCCTTCTTCTATTGTGAAATTTGACTTCCTTCATATTTTCTTGAATCAACGCACATAGAAATGCAATTTTTACTAGACGTATTGCCTTAGAAAATATTAATTGTAATTACAATACATTTTGCAAACTTTTTCTGTTAAAGATTAGTTTATCTTGTTTACAATTTAGTCTCAGAAATCAATTTCTGACTTATAACAAAGTGTGTAGACTTTTTTGAGTTAACGTATATTAAATTCAACATTTTTATGAACTCTTTCTTTTTGTGTTGGATTTGTCTTTCTATTTGATACAAGATAGATGAAATTTGTTAGGATTTGGATTAGTTATGCTTGGTCTTTCATCCTTCTTCTATTGTGAAATTTGCCTTCCTTCATATTTTCTTGAATCAACGTACATAGAAATGCAATTTTTACTAGACGTATTGCCTCAGAACATATTAATTTTAATTACAATACATTTTTCAAACTTTTTTCTGTTAAAGATGAGTTTGTCTAGTCTACAATTTAGTCTCAGAAATCAATTTGCGACTTATAACGAAATGTTTAGACTTTTTGGAGTTTACGTATATAAAATTAAACATTTTTATGAACTCTTTGTTTTTTTGTTGGCTTTGTCTTTCTATTTGATTCAAGATAGATGAAATTTGTTAGGATTTGGATTAGTTCTGCATGGTCTTTCATCTTTCTTCTATTGTGAAATTTGACTTCCTTCATATTTTCTTGAATCAGCGTACATAGAAATGCAATTTTCACTAGACTTATTGCCTTAGAACATATTAATTGTAATTACAATACATTTTCAACCTTTTTTTTGTTAAAGATGAGTTTATCTAGTTTACAATTTAGTCTCAGAAATCAATTTCAGATGTATAACGAAGTGTGTAGACTTTTTTGAGTTAACGTATATAAAATTCAACATTTTTATGAACTCTTTCTTTTTTTGTTGGCTTTGTCTTTCTATTTGATTCAAGATAGATGAAATTTGTTAGGATTTGGATTAGTTCTGCATGGTCTTTCATCTTTCTTCTATTGTGAAATTTGACTTCCTTCATATTTTCTTGAATCAGCGTACATAGAAATGCAATTTTTACTAGACGTATTGACTTAGAACACATTAATTGTAATTACAATACATTTTTCGAACTTTTTCTGTTAAAGATGAGTTTATCTAGTTTACAATTTAGTCTCAGAAATCAATTTCCGACTTATAACGAAATGTGTAGACTTTTTTGAGTTAACGTATATAAAATTCAGCATTTTAATGAACTCGTTCTTTTTATATTGGCTTTGTCTTTCTATTTGATTCAAGATAGATGAAATTTGTTAGGATTTGGATTAGTTCTGCATGGTCTTTCATCTTTCTTCTATTGTGAAATTTGACTTCCTTCATATTTTCTTGAATCAACGTACATAGAAATGCAATTTTTACTAGACGTATTGCCTTAGAACATATTGATTGTAATTACAATACATTTTTCAAACTTTTTCTGTTAAAGATGAGTTTATCTAGTTTACAATTTAGTCTCAGAAATCAATTTACGACTTATAACGAAGTGTGTAGACTTTTTTGAGTTAACGTATATTAAATTCAACATTTTTGTGAACTCTTTCTTTGTGTTGGATTTGTCTTTCTATTTGATTCAAGATAGATGAAATTTGTGAGGATTTGGATTAGTTCTGCATGGTCTTTCATCCTTCTTCTATTGTGAAATTTGACTTGCTTCATATTTTCTTGAATCAACGCACATAGAAATGCAATTTTTACTAGACGTATTGCCTTAGAACATATTAATAGTAATTACAATACATTTTTCAAACTTTTTCTGTTAAAGATGAGTCTATCTAGTTTACAATTTAGTCTCAAAAATCAATTTCCGACTTATAATGAAATGTGTAGACTTTTTTGAGTTAACGTATATAAAATTCACCATTTTTATGAACACTTTCTTTTTGTGTTGGCTTTGTCTTTCTATTTGATTCAAGATAGATGAAATTTGTTAGGATTTGGATTAGTTCTGCATGGTCTTTCATCTTTCTTCTATTGTGAAATTTGACTTCCTTCATATTTTCTTGAATCAACGTACATAGAAATGCAATTTTTACTAGACGTATTGCCTTAGAACATATTGATTGTAATTACAATACATTTTTTCGAACTTTTTCTGTTAAAGATGAGTTTATCTAGTTTACAATTTAGTCTCAGAAATCAATTTCCGACTTATAACGAAGTGTGTAGACTTTTTTGAGTTAACGTATATTAAATTCAACATTTTTATGAACTCTTTCTTTTTGTGTTGGCTTTGTCTTTCTATTTGATTCAAGATACATGAAATTTTTTAGGATTTGGATTAGTTTTGCATTGTCTTTCATCCTTCTTCTATTGTGAAATTTGACTTCCTTCATATTTTCATGAATCAACGTACATAGAAATGCAATTTTTACTAGACGTAATGCCTTAGAACATATTATTTGTGATTACATTACATTTTTCAAACTTTTTCTGTTAAAGATGAGTTTATCTAGTTTACAATTTAGTCTCAGAAATCAATTTCCGACTTATAACGAAGTGTGTAGACTTTTTTGAGTTAACGTATATTAAATTCAACATTTTTATGAACTCTTTCTTTTTGTGTTGGCTTTGTCTTTCTATTTGATTCAAGATAGATGGAATTTGTTAGGATTTGGATTAGTTCTGCATGGTCTTTCATCCTTCTTCTATTGTGAAATTTGACTTCCTTCATATTTTCTTGAATCAACGTACATAGAAATGCAAATTTTACTGTACCTATTGCCTTAGAACATATTAATTGTAATTACAATACATTTTGTAAACTTTTTTTTGTTAAAGATGAGTTTATCTAGTTTACAATTTAGTCTCAGTAATCAATTTATGACTTATAACGAAGTGTGTAGACTTTTTTGAGTTAACGTATATTAATATCAACATTTTTATGAACTCTTTCTTTTTGTATTGGCTTTGTCTTTCTATTTGAATCAAGATAGATGAAATTTGTTAGGATTTGGATTAGTTCTGCTTGGTCTTTCATCCTTTTTCTATTGTGAAATTTGACTTCCTTCATATTTTCTTGAATCAACGTACATAGAAATGCAGTTTTTACTAGACGTATTGCCTTAGAACATATTAATTGTAATTACAATACATTTTTCAAACTTTTTTTTGTTAAAGATGAGTTTATCTAGTTTACAATTTAGTCTCAGAAATCAATTTCAGATGTATAACGAAGTGTGTAGACTTTTTTGAGTTAACGTATATAAAATTCAACATTTTTATGAACTCTTTCTTTTTTTTATTGGCTTTGTCTTTCTATTTGATTCAAGATAGATGAAATTTGTTAGGATTTGGATTACTTATGCATGGTCTTTCATCCTTCTTCAATTGTCAAATTTGACTTCCTTCATATTTTCTTGCATCACCGTACATAGAAATGCAATTTTTAGTAGACGTAATGCCTTAGAACATATTATTTGTGATTACAATACATTTTTAAAACTTTTTCAGTTAAAGATGAGTTTATCTAGTTTACAATTTAGTCTCAGAAATCAATTTCCGACTTATAACGAAATGTGTAGACTGTTTTGAGTTGACGTATATAAAATTAAACATTTTTATGAACTCTTTCTTTTTATGTTGGCTTTGTCTTTCTATTTGATTCAAGATAGATGAAATTTGTTAGGATTTGGATTAGTTCTGCATGGTCTTTCATCCTTCTTCAATTGTCAAATTTGACTTCCTTCATATTTTCTTGAATCACCGTACATAGAAATGCAATTTTTACTAGACGTATTGCCTTACAAAATATTAATTGTAATTACAATACATTTTGCAAACTTTTTTTTGTTAAAGATGAGTTTATCTAGTTTACAATTTAGTCTCAGAAATCAATTTCAGATGTATAACGAAGTGTGTAGACTTTTTTGAGTTAACGTATATAAAATTCAACATTTTTATGAACTCTTTCTTTTTTTATTGGCTTTGTCTTTCTACTTGATTCAAGATAAATGAAATTTTTTAGGATTTGGATTAGTTCTGCATGGTATTTCATCCTTCTTCTATTGTGAAATTTGACTTCCTTCATATTTTCAATTTTTACTAGACGTATTGCCTTAGAAAATATTAATTGTAATTACAATACATTTTTCAAACTTTTTCTGTTAAAGATGAGTTTATCTAGTTTACAATTTAGTCTCAGAAATCAATTTCTGACTTATAACGAAGTATGTAGACTTTTTTGAGTTAACGTATATTAAATTCAACATTTTTATGAACTATTTCTTTTTGTGTTGGCTTTGTCTTTCTATTTGATTCAAGATAGATGAAATTTGTTAGGATTTGGATTATTTCTGCATGGTCTTTCATCCTTCTTCTATTGTGAAATTTGACTTCCTTCATATTTTCTTGAATCAACGCACATAGAAATGCAATTTTTACTAGACCTATTGCCTTAGAACATATTAATTGTAATTACACTTAATTTTTCAAACTTTTTCTGATAAATATGAGTTTACCTAGTTTACAATTTAGTGTCAGGAATCAATTTCCGACTTATAACGAAATGTGTAGACTGTTTTGAGTTAATGTATATAAAATTAAACATTTTTATGAACTCTTCCTTTTTATGTTGGCTTTATCTTTCTATTTGATTCAAGGTAGATGAAATTTTTTAGGATTCGGATTAGTTCTGCATGGTCTTTCATCTTTCTTCTATTGTGAAATTTGACTTCCTTCATATTTTCTTGAATCAACGTACATAGAAATGCAATTTTTACTCGACGTATTGCCTTAGAACATATTAATTGTAATTACAATACATTTTTCAAATTTTTTTTTGTTAAAGATGAGTTTATCTAGTTTACAATTTAGTCTCAGAAATCAATTTCAGATGTATAACGAAGTGTGTAGACTTTTTTGAGTTAACGTATATAAAATTCAACATTTTTATGAACTCTTTCTTTTTTTTATTGGCTTTGTCTTTCTATTTGATTCAAGATAGATGAAATTTGTTAGGATTTGGATTACTTATGCATGGTCTTTCATCCTTCTTCAATTGTCAAATTTGACTTCCTTCATATTTTCTTGCATCACCGTACATAGAAATGCAATTTTTAGTAGACGTAATGCCTTAGAACATATTATTTGTGATTACAATACATTTTTAAAACTTTTTCAGTTAAAGATGAGTTTATCTAGTTTACAATTTAGTCTCAGAAATCAATTTCCGACTTATAACGAAGATTGTAGACTTTTTTGAGTTAACGTATATTAAATTCAACATTTTTAAGAACTCTTTCTTCTTGTGTTGGCTTTGTCTTTCTACTTGATTCAAGATAGATGAAATTTTTTAGGATTTGGATTAGTTCTGCATGGTCTTTCATCCTTCTTCTATTGTGAAATTTGACTTCCTTCATATTTTCTTGAATCAACGTACATAGAAATGCAATTTTTACTAGACGTATTGCCTTAGAACATATTAATTGTAATTACACTTAATTTTTCAAACTTTTTCTGTTAAAGATGAGTTTACCTAGTTTACAATTTAGTCTCAGGAATCAATTTCCGACTTATAACGAAATGTGTAGACTGTTTTGAGTTAACGTATATAAAATTAAACATTTTTATGAACTCTTTCTTTTTATGTTGGCTTTGTCTTTCTATTTGATTCAAGATAGATGAAATTTGTTAGGATTTGGATTAGTTCTGCATGGTCTTTCATCTTTCTTCTATTGTGAAATTTGACTTCCTTCATATTTTCTTGAATCAACGTACATAGAAATGTAATTTTTACTAGATGTATTGCCTTAGAACATATTAATTGTAATTACAATACATTTTTCAAACTTTTTCTGTTAAAGATGAGTTTATATAGTTTACAATTTAGTCTCAGAAATCAATTTCCGACTTATAACGAAATGTGTAGACTTTTTTGAGTTAACGTATATAAAATTCAACATTTTTATGAACTCTTTCTTTTTGTGTTGGCTTTGTCTTTCTATTTGATTCAAGATAGATGAAATTTGTTAGGATTTGGATTATTTCTGCATGGTCTTTCATCCTTCTTCTATTGTGAAATTTGACTTCCTTCATATTTTCTTGAATCAACGCACATAGAAATGCAATTTTTACTAGACGTATTGCCTTAGAAAATATTAATTGTAATTACAATACATTTTGCAAACTTTTTCTGTTAAAGATTAGTTTATCTTGTTTACAATTTAGTCTCAGAAATCAATTTCTGACTTATAACAAAGTGTGTAGACTTTTTTGAGTTAACGTATATTAAATTCAACATTTTTATGAACTCTTTCTTTTTGTGAGCTTTGTCTTTCTATTTGATACAAGATAGATGAAATTTGTTAGGATTTGGATTAGTTATGCTTGGTCTTTCATCCTTCTTCTATTGTGAAATTTGCCTTCCTTCATATTTTCTTGAATCAACGTACATAGAAATGCAATTTTTACTAGACGTATTGCCTCAGAACATATTAATTTTAATTACAATACATTTTTCAAACTTTTTTCTGTTAAAGATGAGTTTGTCTAGTCTACAATTTAGTCTCAGAAATCAATTTGCGACTTATAACGAAATGTTTAGACTTTTTGGAGTTTACGTATATAAAATTAAACATTTTTATGAACTCTTTGTTTTTTTGTTGGCTTTGTCTTTCTATTTGATTCAAGATAGATGAAATTTGTTAGGATTTGGATTAGTTCTGCATGGTCTTTCATCTTTCTTCTATTGTGAAATTTGACTTCCTTCATATTTTCTTGAATCAGCGTACATAGAAATGCAATTTTCACTAGACTTATTGCCTTAGAACATATTAATTGTAATTACAATACATTTTCAACCTTTTTTTTGTAAAAGATGAGTTTATCTAGTTTACAATTTAGTCTCAGAAATCAATTTCAGATGTATAACGAAGTGTGTAGACTTTTTTGAGTTAACGTATATAAAATTCAACATTTTTATGAACTCTTTCTTTTTTTTATTGGCTTTGTCTTTCTATTTGATTCAAGATAGATGAAATTTGTTAGGATTTGGATTATTTATGCATGGTCTTTCATCCTTCTTCAATTGTCAAATTTGACTTCCTTCATATTTTCTTGAATCACCGTACATAGAAATGCAATTTTTAGTAGACGTAATGCCTTAGAACATATTATTTGTGATTCAATACATTTTTAAAACTTTTTCAGTTAAAGATGAGTTTATCTAGTTTACAATTTAGTCTCAGAAATCAATTTCCGACTTATAACGAAATGTGTAGACTGTTTTGAGTTGACTAATATAAAATTAAACATTTTTATGAACTCTTTCTTTTTATGTTGGCTTTGTCTTTCTATTTGATTCAAGATAGATGAAATTTGTTAGGATATGGATTAGTTCTGCATGGTCTTTCATCTTTCTTCTATTGTGAAATTTGACTTCCTTCATATTTTCTTGAATCAGCGTACATAGAAATGCAATTTTCACTAGACCTATTGCCTTAGAACATATTAATTGTAATTACAATACATTTTCAAACTTTTTTTTGTTAAAGATGAGTTTATCTAGTTTACAATTTAGTCTCAGAAATCAATTTCAGATGTATAACGAAGTGTGTAGACTTTTTTGAGTTAACGTATATAAAATTCAACATTTTTATGAACTCTTTCTTTTTTTGTTGGCTTTGTCTTTCTATTTAATTCAAGATAGATGAAATTTGTTAGGATTTGGATTAGTTCTGCATGGTCTTTCATCCTTCTTTTATTGTGAAATTTGACTTCCTTCATATTTTCTTGAATCAACGTACATAGAAATGCAATTTTTACTAGACGTATTGACTTAGAACATATTAATTGTAATTACAATGCATTTTTCAAACTTTTTATGTTAAAGATGAGTTTATCTAGTTTACAATTTAGTCTCAGAAATCAATTTCAGATGTATAACGAAGTGTGTAGACTTTTTTGAGTTAACGTATATTAAATTCAACATTTTTATGAACTCTTTCTTTTTGTGTTGGCTTTGTCTTTCTATTTGATTCAAGATAGATGAAATTTGTTAGGATTTGGATTATTTCTGCATGGTCTTTCATCCTTCTTCTATTGTGAAATTTGACTTCCTTCATATTTTCTTGAATCAACGCACATAGAAATGCAATTTTTACTAGACGTATTGCCTTAGAAAATATTAATTGTAATTACAATACATTTTGCAAACTTTTTCTGTTAAAGATTAGTTTATCTTGTTTACAATTTAGTCTCAGAAATCAATTTCTGACTTATAACAAAGTGTGTAGACTTTTTTGAGTTAACGTATATTAAATTCAACATTTTTATGAACTCTTTCTTTTTGTGTTGGATTTGTCTTTCTATTTGATACAAGATAGATGAAATTTGTTAGGATTTGGATTAGTTATGCTTGGTCTTTCATCCTTCTTCTATTGTGAAATTTGCCTTCCTTCATATTTTCTTGA
The DNA here is from genome assembly GCF_003573695.1 of Papaver somniferum. NCBI lineage: Eukaryota > Viridiplantae > Streptophyta > Magnoliopsida > Ranunculales > Papaveraceae > Papaver > Papaver somniferum. The sequence goes on from NW_020647860.1 coordinate 2,360,533, forward strand.
ATCAACGTACATAGAAATGCAATTTTTACTAGACGTATTGCCTCAGAACATATTAATTTTAATTACAATACATTTTTCAAACTTTTTTCTGTTAAAGATGAGTTTGTCTAGTCTACAATTTAGTCTCAGAAATCAATTTGCGACTTATAACGAAATGTTTAGACTTTTTGGAGTTTACGTATATAAAATTAAACATTTTTATGAACTCTTTGTTTTTTTGTTGGCTTTGTCTTTCTATTTGATTCAAGATAGATGAAATTTGTTAGGATTTGGATTAGTTCTGCATGGTCTTTCATCTTTCTTCTATTGTGAAATTTGACTTCCTTCATATTTTCTTGAATCAGCGTACATAGAAATGCAATTTTCACTAGACTTATTGCCTTAGAACATATTAATTGTAATTACAATACATTTTCAACCTTTTTTTTGTAAAAGATGAGTTTATCTAGTTTACAATTTAGTCTCAGAAATCAATTTCAGATGTATAACGAAGTGTGTAGACTTTTTTGAGTTAACGTATACAAAATTCAACATTTTTATGAACTCTTTCTTTTTTTTATTGGCTTTGTCTTTCTATTTGATTCAAGATAGATGAAATTTGTTAGGATTTGGATTATTTATGCATGGTCTTTCATCCTTCTTCAATTGTCAAATTTGACTTCCTTCATATTTTCTTGAATCACCGTACATAGAAATGCAATTTTTAGTAGACGTAATGCCTTAGAACATATTATTTGTGATTCAATACATTTTTAAAACTTTTTCAGTTAAAGATGAGTTTATCTAGTTTACAATTTAGTCTCAGAAATCAATTTCCGACTTATAACGAAATGTGTAGACTGTTTTGAGTTGACTAATATAAAATTAAACATTTTTATGAACTCTTTCTTTTTATGTTGGCTTTGTCTTTCTATTTGATTCAAGATAGATGAAATTTGTTAGGATATGGATTAGTTCTGCATGGTCTTTCATCTTTCTTCTATTGTGAAATTTGACTTCCTTCATATTTTCTTGAATCAGCGTACATAGAAATGCAATTTTCACTAGACCTATTGCCTTAGAACATATTAATTGTAATTACAATACATTTTCAAACTTTTTTTTGTTAAAGATGAGTTTATCTAGTTTACAATTTAGTCTCAGAAATCAATTTCAGATGTATAACCAAGTGTGTAGACTTTTTTGAGTTAACGTATATAAAATTCAACATTTTTATGAACTCTTTCTTTTTTTGTTGGCTTTGTCTTTCTATTTAATTCAAGATAGATGAAAATTGTTAGGATTTGGATTAGTTCTGCATGGTCTTTCATCCTTCTTTTATTGTGAAATTTGACTTCCTTCATATTTTCTTGAATCAACGTACATAGAAATGCAATTTTTACTAGACGTATTGACTTAGAACATATTAATTGTAATTACAATACATTTTTCAAACTTTTTATGTTAAAGATGAGTTTATCTAGTTTACAATTTAGTCTCAGAAATCAATTTCTGACTTATAACAAAGTGTGTAGACTTTTTTGAGTTAACGTATATTAAATTCAACATTTTTATGAACTCTTTCTTTTTGTGTTGGCTTTGTCTTTCTATTTGATTCAAGATAGATGAAATTTGTTAGGATTTGGATTAGTTCTGCATGGTCTTTCATCCTTCTTCTATTGTGAAATTTGACTTCCTTCAAATTTTCTTGAATCAACGTACATAGAAATGCAATTTTTACTAGACGCATTGCCTTAGAACATATTAATTGTAATTACAATACATTTTTCAAACTTTTTCTGTGAAAGATGAGTTTATCTAGTTTACAATTTAGTCTCAGAAATCAATTTCCGACTTATAACGAAATGTGTAGACTCTTTTGAGTTACCGTATATAAAATTAAACATTTTTATGAACACTTTCTTTTTATGTTGGCTTTGTCTTGCTATTTGATTCAAGATAGATGAAATTTGTTAGGATTTGGATTAGTTCTGCATGGTCTTTCATCTTTCTTCTATTGTGAAATTTGACTTCCTTCATATTTTCTTGAATCAGCGTACATAGAAATGCAATTTTTACTAGACCTATTGCCTTAGAACATATTAATTGTAATTACAATACATTTTTCAAATTTTTTTTTGTTAAAGATGAGTTTATCTAGTTTACAATTTAGTCTCAGAAATCAATTTCAGATGTATAACGAAGTGTGTAGACTTTTTTGAGTTAACGTATATAAAATTCAACATTTTTATGAACTCTTTCTTTTTTTTATTGGCTTTGTCTTTCTATTTGATTCAAGATAGATGAAATTTGTTAGGATTTGGATTACTTATGCATGGTCTTTCATCCTTCTTCAATTGTCAAATTTGACTTCCTTCATATTTTCTTGCATCACCGTACATAGAAATGCAATTTTTAGTAGACGTAATGCCTTAGAACATATTATTTGTGATTACAATACATTTTTAAAACTTTTTCAGTTAAAGATGAGTTTATCTAGTTTACAATTTAGTCTCAGAAATCAATTTCCGACTTATAACGAAATGTGTAGACTGTTTTGAGTTGACTAATATAAAATTAAACATTTTTATGAACTCTTTCTTTTTATGTTGGCTTTGTCTTTCTATTTGATTCAAGATAGATGAAATTTGTTAGGATATGGATTAGTTCTGCATGGTCTTTCATCCTTCTTCTATTGTGAAATTTGACTTCCTTCATATTTTCTTGAATCAACGTACATAGAAATGCAATTTTTACTAGACGTATTGACTTAGAACATATTAATTGTAATTACAATACATTTTTCAAACTTTTTATGTTAAAGATGAGTTTATCTAGTTTACAATTTAGTCTCAGAAATCAATTTCTGACTTATAACGAAGTGTGTAGACTTTTTTGAGTTAACGTATATTAAATTCAACATTTTTATGAACTCTTTCTTTTTGTGCTGGCTTTGTCTTTCTATTTGATTCAAGATAGATGAAATTTGTTAGGATTTGGATTAGTTCTGCATGGTCTTTCATCCTTCTTCTATTGTGAAATTTGACTTCCTTCATATTTTCTTGAATCAACGTACATAGAAATGCAATTTTTACTAGACGTAATTCCTTAGAACATATAATTTGTGATTAAAATACATTTTTCAAACTTTTTCTGTTAAAGATGAGTTTATCTAGTTTACAATTTAGTCTCAGAAATCAATTTCAGATGTATAACGAAGTGTGTAGACTTTTTTGAGTTAACGTATATAAAATTCAACATTTTTATGAACTCTTTCTTTTTTTGTTGGCTTTGTCTTTCTATTTAATTCAAGATAGATGAAATTTGTTAGGATTTGGATTAGTTCTGCATGGTCTTGCATCTTTCTTCTATTGTGAAATTTGACTTCCTTCATATTTTCTTGAATCAGCGTACATAGAAATGCAATTTTCACTAGACCTATTGCCTTAGAACATATTAATTGTAATTACAATACATTTTCAAACTTTTTTTTGTTAAAGATGAGTTTATCTAGTTTACAATTTAGTCTCAGAAATCAATTTCAGATGTATAACCAAGTGTGTAGACTTTTTTGAGTTAACGTATATAAAATTCAACATTTTTATGAACTCTTTCTTTTTTTGTTGGCTTTGTCTTTCTATTTAATTCAAGATAGATGAAAATTGTTAGGATTTGGATTAGTTCTGCATGGTCTTTCATCCTTCTTTTATTGTGAAATTTGACTTCCTTCATATTTTCTTGAATCAACGTACATAGAAATGCAATTTTTACTAGACGTATTGACTTAGAACATATTAATTGTAATTACAATACATTTTTCAAACTTTTTATGTTAAAGATGAGTTTATCTAGTTTACAATTTAGTCTCAGAAATCAATTTCAGATGTATAACGAAGTGTGTAGACTTTTTTGAGTTAACGTATATTAAATTCAACATTTTTATGAACTCTTTCTTTTTGTGTTGGCTTTGTCTTTCTATTTGATTCAAGATAGATGAAATTTGTTAGGATTTGGATTATTTCTGCATGGTCTTTCATCCTTCTTCTATTGTGAAATTTGACTTCCTTCATATTTTCTTGAATCAACGCACATAGAAATGCAATTTTTACTAGACGTATTGCCTTAGAAAATATTAATTGTAATTACAATACATTTTGCAAACTTTTTCTGTTAAAGATTAGTTTATCTTGTTTACAATTTAGTCTCAGAAATCAATTTCTGACTTATAACAAAGTGTGTAGACTTTTTTGAGTTAACGTATATTAAATTCAACATTTTTATGAACTCTTTCTTTTTGTGTTGGATTTGTCTTTCTATTTGATACAAGATAGATGAAATTTGTTAGGATTTGGATTAGTTATGCTTGGTCTTTCATCCTTCTTCTATTGTGAAATTTGCCTTCCTTCATATTTTCTTGAATCAACGTACATAGAAATGCAATTTTTACTAGACGTATTGCCTCAGAACATATTAATTTTAATTACAATACATTTTTCAAACTTTTTTCTGTTAAAGATGAGTTTGTCTAGTCTACAATTTAGTCTCAGAAATCAATTTGCGACTTATAACGAAATGTTTAGACTTTTTGGAGTTTACGTATATAAAATTAAACATTTTTATGAACTCTTTGTTTTTTTGTTGGCTTTGTCTTTCTATTTGATTCAAGATAGATGAAATTTGTTAGGATTTGGATTAGTTCTGGCTGGTCTTTCATCCTTCTTCTATTGTGAAATTTGGCTTCCTTCATATTTTGTTGAATTAACGTACATAGAAATGCAATTTTTACTAGACGTAATTCCTTAGAACATATAATTTGTGATTAAAATACATTTTTCAAACTTTTTATGTTAAAGATGAGTTTATCTAGTTTACAATTTAGTCTCAGAAATCAATTTCCGACTTATATCGAAGTTTGTAGACTTTTTTGAGTTAACGTGTAAAAAATTCAACATTTTTATAAACTCTTTCTTTTTGTATTGGCTTTGTCTTTCTATTTGATTCAAGATAGATGAAATTTGTTAGGATTTGGATTAGTTCTGCATGGTCTTTCATCTTTCTTCTATTGTGAAATTTGACTTCCTTCATATTTTCTTGAATCAGCGTACATAGATATGTAATTTTTACTAGACCTATTGCCTTAGAACATATTAATTGTAATTACAATAGAATTTTCAAACTTTTTTTTGTTAAAGATGAGATTATCTAGTTTACAATTTAGTCTCAGAAATCAATTTCAGATGTATAACGAAGTGTGTAGACTTTTTTGAGTTAACGTATATAAAATTCAACATTTTTATGAACTCTTTCTTTTTTTGTTGGCTTTGTCTTTCTATTTAATTCAAGATAGATGAAATTTGTTAGGATTTGGATTAGTTCTGCATGGTCTTGCATCTTTCTTCTATTGTGAAATTTGACTTCCTTCATATTTTCTTGAATCAGCGTACATAGAAATGCAATTTTCACTAGACCTATTGCCTTAGAACATATTAATTGTAATTACAATACATTTTCAAACTTTTTTTTGTTAAAGACGAGTTTATCTAGTTTACAATTTAGTCTCAGAAATCAATTTCAGATGTATAACGAAGTGTGTAGACTTTTTTGAGTTAACGTATATAAAATTCAACATTTTTATGAACTCTTTCTTTTTTTGTTGGCTTTGTCTTTCTATTTAATTCAAGATAGATGAAATTTGTTAGGATTTGGATTAGTTCTGCATGGTCTTTCATCCTTCTTTTATTGTGAAATTTGACTTCCTTCATATTTTCTTGAATCAACGTACATAGAAATGCAATTTTTACTAGACGTATTGCCTTAGAACATATTAATTGTAATTACAATACATTTTTCAAACTTTTTATGTTAAAGATGAGTTTATCTAGTTTACAATTTAGTCTCAGAAATCAATTTCTGTCTTATAACGAAGTGTGTAGACTTTTTTGAGTTAATGTATATTAAATTCAACATTTTTATGAACTCTTTCTTTTTGTGTTGGCTTTGTCTTTTTATTTTATTCAAGATAGATGAAATTTGTTAGGATTTGGATTATTTCTGCATGGTCTTTCATCCTTCTTCTATTGTGAAATTTGACTTCCTTCATATTTTCTTGAATCAACGCACATAGAAATGCAATTTTTACTAGACGTATTGCCTTAGAAAATATTAATTGTAATTACAATACATTTTGCAAACTTTTTCTTTTAAAGATTAGTTTATCTTGTTTACAATTTAGTCTCAGAAATCAATTTCTGACTTATAACAAAGTGTGTAGACTTTTTTGAGTTAACGTATATTAAATTCAACATTTTTATGAACTCTTTCTTTTTGTGTTGGCTTTGTCTTTCTATTTGATACAAGATAGATGAAATTTGTTAGGTTTTGGATTAGTTATGCTTGTTCTTTCATCCTTCTTCTATTGTGAAATTTGCCTTCCTTCATATTTTCTTGAATCAACGTACATAGAAATGCAATTTTTACTAGACGTATTGCCTCATAACATATTAATTGTAATTAAAATACATTTTTCAAACTTTTTTCTGTTAAAGATGAGTTTATCTAGTTTACAATTTAGTCTCAGAAATCAATTTGCGACTTATAACGAAATGTTTAGACTTTTTGGAGTTTACGTATATAAAATTAAACATTTTTATGAACTCTTTGTTTTTTTGTTGGCTTTGTCTTTCTATTTGATTCAAGATAGATGAAATTTGTTAGGATTTGGATTAGTTCTGACTGGTCTTTCATCCTTCTTCTATTGTGAAATTTGGCTTCCTTCATATTTTGTTGAATTAACGTACATAGAAATATAATTTTTACTAGACGTAATTCCTTAGAACATATAATTTGTGATTAAAATACATTTTCAAACTTTTTCTGTTAAAGATGAGTTTATCTAGTTTACAATTTAGTCTCAGAAATCAATTTCCGACTTATATCGAAGTTTGTAGACTTTTTTGAGTTAACGTATATAAAATTAAACCTTTTTTATGAACTCTTTCTTTTTATGTTGGCTTTGTCTTTCTATTTGATTCAAGATAGGTAAAATTTATTAGGATTTGGATTAGTTCTGCATGGTCTTTCATCTCTCTTCTATTGTGAAATTTGACTTCCTTCATATTTTCTTGAATCAACGCACATAGAAATGCAATTTTTACTAGACGTATTGCCTTAGAAAATATTAATTGTAATTACAATACATTTTGCAAACTTTTTTTTGTTAAAGATGAGTTTATCTAGTTTACAATTTAGTCTCAGAAATCAATTTCAGATGTATAACGAAGTGTGTAGACTTTTTTGAGTTAACGTATATAAAATTCAACATTTTTATGAACTCTTTCTTTTTTTTATTGGCTTTGTCTTTCTATTTGATTCAAGATAGATGAAATTTGTTAGGATTTGGATTATTTATGCATGTTCTTTCATCCTTCTTCAATTGTCAAATTTGACTTCCTTCATATTTTCTTGAATCACCGTACATAGAAAAGCAATTTTTACTAGACGTATTGCCTTAGAAAATATTAATTGTAATTACAATACGTTTTGCAAACTTTTTCTTTTAAAGATTAGTTTATCTTGTTTACAATTTAGTCTCAGAAATCAATTTCTGACTTATAACAAAGTGTGTAGACTTTTTTGAGTTAACGTATATTAAATTCAACATTTTTATGAACTCTTTCTTTTTGTGTTGGCTTTGTCTTTCTATTTGATACAAGATAGATGAAATTTGTTAGGTTTTGGATTAGTTATGCTTGGTCTTTCATCCTTCTTCTATTGTGAAATTTGCCTTCCTTCATATTTTCTTGAATCAACGTACATAGAAATGCAATTTTTACTAGACGTATTGCCTCAGAACATATTAATTGTAATTAAAATACATTTTTCAAACTTTTTTCTGTTAAAGATGAGTTTATCTAGTTTACAATTTAGTCTCAGAAAACAATTTGCGACTTATAACGAAATGTTTAGACTTTTTGGAGTTTACGTATATAAAATTAAACATTTTTATGAACTCTTTGTTTTTTTGTTGGCTTTGTCTTTCAATTTGATTCAAGATAGATGAAATTTGTTAGGATTTGGATTAGTTCTGGCTGGTCTTTCATCCTTCTTCTATTGTGAAATTTGGCTTCCTTCATATTTTGTTGAATTAACGTACATAGAAATATAATTTTTACTAGACGTAATTCCTTAGAACATATAATTTGTGATTAAAATACATTTTTCAAACTTTTTCTGTTAAAGATGAGTTTATCTAGTTTACAATTTAGTCTCAGAAATCAATTTCCGACTTATATCGAAGTTTGTAGACTTTTTTGAGTTAACGTATATAAAATTAAACATTTTTATGAACTCTTTCTTTTTATGTTGGCTTTGTCTTTCTATTTGATTCAAGATAGATAAAATTTGTTAGGATTTGGATTAGTTCTGCATGGTCTTTCATCTTTCTTCTATTGTGAAATTTGACTTCATTCATATTTTCTTGAATCAACGCACATAGAAATGCAATTTTTACTAGACGTATTGCTTTAGAAAATATTAATTGTAATTACAATACATTTTGCAAACTTTTTTTTGTTAAAGATGAGTTTATCTAGTTTACAATTTAGTCTCAGAAATCAATTTCAGATGTATAACGAAGTGTGTAGACTTTTTTGTGTTAACGTATATAAAATTCAACATTTTTATGAACTCTTTCTTTTTTTTATTGGCTTTGTCTTTCTATTTGATTCAAGATAGATGAAATTTGTTAGGATTTGGATTATTTATGCATGTTCTTTCATCCTTCTTCAATTGTCAAATTTGACTTCCTTCATATTTTCTTGAATCACCGTACATAGAAATGCAATTTTTACTAGACGTATTGCCTTAAAAAATATTAATTGTAATTACAATACATTTTGCAAACTTTTTTTTGTTAAAGATGAGTTTATCTAGTTTACAATTTAGTCGCAGAAATCAATTTCAGATGTATAACGAAGTGTGTAGACTTTTTTGAGTTAACGTATATAAAATTCAACATTTTTATGAACTCTTTCTTTTTTTTTATTGGCTTTGTCTTTCTATTTGATTCAAGATAGATGAAATTTGTTAGGATTTGGATTAGTTCTGCATGGTATTTCATCCTTCTTCTATTGTGAAATTTGACTTCCTTCATATTTTTCAATTTTTACTAGACGTATTGCCTTAGAAAATATTAATTGTAATTACAATACATTTTTCAAACTTTTTCTGTTAAAGATGAGTTTATCTAGTTTACTATTTAGTCTCAGAAATCAATTTCTGACTTATAACGAAGTGTGTAAACTTTTTTGAGTTAACGTATATTAAATTCAACATTTTTATGAACTCTTTCTTTTTGTGTTGGCTTTGTCTTTCTATTTGATTCAAGATAGATGAAATTTGTTAGGATTTGGATTATTTCTGCATGGTCTTTCATCCTTCTTCTATTGTGAAATTTGACTTCCTTAATATTTTCTTGAATCAACGCACATAGAAATACAATTTTTACTAGACGTATTGCCTTAGAACATCTTAATTGTAATTACACTTAATTTTTCAAACTTTTTCTGTTAAATATGAGTTTACCTAGTTTACAATTTAGTCTCAGGAATCAATTTCCGATTTATAACGAAATGTGTAGACTGTTTTGAGTTAACGTATATAAAATTAAACATTTTTATGAACTCTTTCTTTTTATGTTGGCTTTGTCTTTCTATTTGATTCAAGGTAGATGAAATTTGTTAGGATTCGGATTAGTTCTGCATGGTCTTTCATCTTTCTTCTATTGTGAAATTTGACTTCCTTCATATTTTCTTGAATCAACGTACATAGAAATGCAATTTTTACTAGACGTATTGCCTTAGAACATATTAATTGTAATTACAATACATTTTTCAAACTTTTTTTTGTTAAAGATGAGTTTATCTAGTTTATAATTTAGTCTCAGAAATCAATTTCAGATGTATAACGAAGTGTGTAGACTTTTTTGAGTTAACGTATATAAAATTCAACATTTTTATGAACTCTTTCTGTTTTTTTATTGGCTTTATCTTTCTATTTGATTCAAGATAGATGAAATTTGTTAGGATTTGGATTAGTTCTGCATGGTCTTTCATCCTTCTTTTATTGTGAAATTTGACTTCCTTCATATTTTCTTGAATCAACGTACATAGAAATGCAATTTTTACTAGAGGTATTGCCTTAGAACATATTAATTGTAATTACAATACATTTTTCAAACTTTTTATGTTAAAGATGAGTTTATCTAGTTTACAATTTAGTCTCAGAAATCAATTTCTGTCTTATAACGAAGTGTGTAGACTTTTTTGAGTTAACGTATATTAAATTCAACATTTTTATGAACTCTTTCTTTTTGTGTTGGCTTTGTCTTTCTATTTGATTCAAGATAGATGAAATTTGTTAGGATTTGGATTATTTCTGCATGGTCTTTCATCCTTCTTCTATTGTGAAATTTGACTTCCTTCATATTTTCTTGAATCAACGCACATAGACGTATTGCCTTAGAAAATATTAATTGTAATTACAATACATTTTGCAAACTTTTTCTGTTAAAGATTAGTTTATCCTGTTTACAATTTAGTCTCAAAAATCAATTTCTGACTTATAACAAAGTGTGTAGACTTTTTTGAGTTAACGTATATTAAATTCAACATTTTTATGAACTCTTTCTTTTTTTGTTAGCTTTGTCTTTCTATTTGATACAAGATAGATGAAATTTGTTAGGATTTGGATTAGTTATGCTTGGACTTTCATCCTTCTTCTATTGTGAAATTTGCCTTCCTTCATATTTTCTTGAATCAACGTACATAGAAATGCAATTTTTACTAGACGTATTGCCTCAGAACATATTAATTGTAATTACAATACATTTTTCAAACTTTTTTCTGTTAAAGATGAGTTTATCTAGTTTACAATTTAGTCTCAGAAATCAATTTGCGACTTATAACGAAATGTTTAGACTTTTTGGAGTTTACGTATATAAAATTAAACATTTTTATGAACTCTTTGTTTTTTTGTTGGCTTTGTCTTTCTATTTGATTCAAAATAGATGAAATTTGTTAGGATTTGGATTAGTTCTGGCTGGTCTTTCATCCTTCTTCTATTGTGAAATTTGGCTTCCTTCATATTTTGTTGAATTAACGTACATAGAAATGCAATTTTTACTAGACGTAATTCCTTAGAACATATAATTTGTGATTAAAATACATTTTTCAAACTTTTTATGTTAAAGATGAGTTTATCTAGTTTACAATTTAGTCTCAGAAATCAATTTCCGACTTATATCGAAGTTTGTAGACTTTTTTGAGTTAACGTGTAAAAAATTCAACATTTTTATAAACTCTTT
>NW_020647860.1:2376436-2403939 GCF_003573695.1 Papaver somniferum
TTCTTCTATTGTGAAATTTGACTTCCTTCATATTTTCTTGAATCAGCGTACATAGATATGTAATTTTTACTAGACCTATTGCCTTAGAACATATTAATTGTAATTACAATAGAATTTTCAAACTTTTTTTTGTTAAAGATGAGATTATCTAGTTTACAATTTAGTCTCAGAAATCAATTTCAGATGTATAACGAAGTGTGTAGACTTTTTTGAGTTAACGTATATAAAATTCAACATTTTTATGAACTCTTTCTTTTTTTGTTGGCTTTGTCTTTCTATTTGATTCAAGATAGATGAAATTTTTTAGGATTTGGATTAGTTCTGCATGGTCTTTCATCCTTCTTATATTGTGAAATTTGACTTCCTTCACATTTTCTTGAATCAACGTACATAGAAATGCAATTTTTACTAGACGTAATGCCTTAGAACATATTAATTGTGATTACAATACATTATTCAAACTTTTTCTGTGAAATTTGAGTTTATCTAGTTTACAATTTAGTCTCAGAAATCAATTTCCGACTTCTAACGAAGTGTGTAGACTTTTTTGAGTTAATTATATAAGATTCAACATTTTTATGAACTCTTTCTTTTTGTGTTAGCTTTGTCTTTCTATTTGATTCAAGATAGATGAAATTTTTTAGGATTTGGATTAGTTCTGCATGGTCTTTCATCCTTCTTCTATTGTGAAATTTGACTTCCTTCATATTTTCTTGAATCAGCGTACATAGATATGTAATTTTTACTAGACCTATTGCCTTAGAACATATTAATTGTAATTACAATAGAATTTTCAAACTTTTTTTTGTTAAAGATGAGTTTATCTAGTTTACAATTTAGTCTCAGAAATCAATTTCAGATGTATAACGAAGTGTGTAGACTTTTTTGAGTTAACGTATATAAAATTCAACATTTTTATGAACTCTTTCTTTTTTTGTTGGCTTTGTCTTTCTATTTGATTCAAGATAGATGAAATTTTTTAGGATTTGGATTAGTTCTGCATGGTCTTTCATCCTTCTTATATTGTGAAATTTGACTTCCTTCACATTTTCTTGAATCAACGTACATAGAAATGCAATTTTTACTAGACGTAATGCCTTAGAACATATTAATTGTGATTACAATACATTATTCAAACTTTTTTTGTGAAATTTGAGTTTATCTAGTTTACAATTTAGTCTCAGAAATCAATTTCCGACTTCTGACGAAGTGTGTAGACTTTTTTGAGTTAATTATATAAGATTCAACATTTTTATGAACTCTTTCTTTTTGTGTTAGCTTTGTCTTTCTATTTGATTCAAGATAGATTAAATTTGTTAGGATTTGGATTAGTTCTGCATGGTCTTTCATCTTTCTTCTATTGTGAAATTTGACTTCCTTCATATTTTCTTGAATCAGCGTACATAGAAATGCAATTTTTACTAGACCTATTGCCTTAGAACATATTAATTGTAATTACAATACATTTTTCAAACTTTTTTTTGTTAAAGATGAGTTTATCTAGTTTACAATTTAGTCTCAGAAATCAATTTCAGATGTATAACGAAGTGTGTAGACTTTTTTGAGTTAACGTATATAAAATCCAACATTTATATGAACACTTTCTTTTTTTGTTGGGTTTGTCTATCTATTTGATTCAAGATAGATGAAATTTGTTAGGATTTGGATTAGTTCTGCATGGTCTTTCATCCTTCTTCTATTGTGAAAATTGACTTCCTTCAAATTTTCTTGAATCAACGTACATAGAAATGCAATTTTTACTAGACGCATTGCCTTAGAACATATTAATTTTAATTACAATACATTTTTCAAACTTTTTCTGTGAAAGATGAGTTTATCTAGTTTACAATTTAGTCTCAGAAATCAATTTCCGACTTATTACGAAATGTGTAGACTCTTTGAGTTAACATATATAAAATTAAACATTTTTATGAACTCTTTCTTTTTATGTTGGCTTTGTCTTTCTATTTGATTCAAGATAGATGAAATTTGTTAGGATTTGGATTAGTTCTGCATGGTCTTTCATCTTTCTTCTATTGTGAAATTTGACTTCGTTCATATTTTCTTGAATCAGCGTACATAGAAATGCAATTTTTACTAGACCTATTGCCTTAGAACATATTAATTGTAATTACAATACATTTTTCAAACTTTTTTTTGTTAAAGATGAGTTTATCTAGTTTACAATTTAGTCTCAGAAATCAATTTCAGATGTATAACGAAGTGTGTAGACTTTTTTGAGTTAACGTATATAAAATCCAACATTTATATGAACACTTTCTTTTTTTGTTGGGTTTGTCTATCTATTTGATTCAAGATAGATGAAATTTGTTAGGATTTGGATTAGTTCTGCATGGTCTTTCATCCTTCTTCTATTGTGAAAATTGACTTCCTTCAAATTTTCTTGAATCAACGTACATAGAAATGCAATTTTTACTAGACGCATTGCCTTAGAACATATTAATTTTAATTACAATACATTTTTCAAACTTTTTCTGTGAAAGATGAGTTTATCTAGTTTACAATTTAGTCTCAGAAATCAATTTCCGACTTATTACGAAATGTGTAGACTCTTTGAGTTAACATATATAAAATTAAACATTTTTATGAACTCGTTCTTTTTATGTTGGCTTTGTCTTTCTATTTGATTCAAGATAGATGAAATTTGTTAGGATTTGGATTAGTTCTGCATGGTCTTTCATCTTTCTTCTATTGTGAAATTTGACTTCCTTCATATTTTCTTGAATCAGCGTACATAGAAATGCAATTTTAACTAGACCTATTGCCTTAGAACATATTAATTGTGATTACAATACATTTTTCAAACTTTTTATGTTAAATTTGAGTTTATCTAGTTTACAATTTAGTCTCAGAAATCAATTTCCGACTTATAACGAAGTGTGTAGACTTTTTTGAGTTAATTATATAAGATTCAACATTTTTATGAACTCTTTCTTTTTGTGTTAGCTTTGTCTTTCTATTTGATTCAAGAAAGATGAAATTTGTTAGGATTTGGATTAGTTCTGCATGGTCTTTCATCCTTCTTCTATTGTGAAATTTGACTTCCTTCAAATTTTCTTGAATCAACGTACATAGAAATGCAATTTTTACTAGACGCATTGCCTTAGAACATATTAATTGTAATTACAATACATTTTTCAAACTTTTTCTGTGAAAGATGAGTTTATCTAGTTTACAATTTAGTCTCTGAAATCAATTTCCGACTTATAACGAAATGTGTAGACTCTTTTGAGTTAACGTATATAAAATTAAACATTTTTATGAACTCTTTCTTTTTATGTTGGCTTTGTCTTTCTATTTGATTCAAGATAGATGAAATTTGTTAGGATTTGGATTAGTTCTGCATGGTCTTTCATCTTTCTTCTATTGTGAAATTTGACTTCCTTCATATTTTCTTGAATCAGCGTACATAGAAATGCAGTTTTTACTAGACCTATTGCCTTAGAACATATTAATTGTAATTACAATACATTTTTCAAACTTTTTTTTGTTAAAGATGAGTTTATCTAGTTTACAATTTAGTCTCAGAAATCAATTTCAGATGTATAACGAAGTGTGTAGACTTTTTTGAGTTAACGTATATAAAATTCAACATTTTTATGAACTCTTTCTTTTTTTGTTGGCTTTGTCTTTCTATTTGATTCAAGATAGATGAAATTTGTTAGGATTTGGATTAGTTCTGCATGGTCTTTCATCTTTCTTCTATTGTGAAATTTGACTTCCTTCATATTTTCTTGAATCAGCGTACATAGAAATGCAATTTTTACTAGACCTATTGCCTTAGAACATATTAATTGTAATTACAATACATTTTTCAAACTTTTATTTGTTAAAGATGAGTTTATCTAGTTTACAATTTAGTCTCAGAAGTCAATTTCAGATGTATAACGAAGTGTGTAGACTTTTTTGAGTTAACGTATATAAAATTCAACATTTTTATGAACTCTTTCTTTTTTTGTTGGCTTTGTCTTTCTATTTGATTCAAGATAGATGAAATTTGTTAGGATTTGGATTAGTTCTGCATGGTCTTTCATCTTTCTTATATTGTGAAATTTGACTTCCTTCATATTTTCTTGAATCAGCGTACATAGAAATGCAATTTTTACTAGACCTATTGCCTTAGAACATATTAATTGTAATTACAATACATTTTTCAAACTTTTTTTTGTTAAAGATGAGTTTATCTAGTTTACAATTTAGTCTCAGAAATCAATTTCAGATGTATAACGAAGTGTGTAGACTTTTTTGAGTTAACGTATATAAAATTCAACATTTATATGAACACTTTCTTTTTTTGTTGGGTTTGTCTTTCTATTTGATTCAAGATAGATAAAATTTGTTAGGATTTGGATTAGTTCTGCATGGTCTTTCATCCTTCTTCTATTGTGAAATTTGACTTCCTTCAAATTTTCTTGAATCAACGTACATAGAAATGCAATTTTTACTAGACGCATTGCCTTAGAACATATTAATTGTAATTACAATACATTTTTCAAACTTTTTCTGTGAAAGATGAGTTTATCTAGTTTACAATTTAGTCTCTGAAATCAATTTCCGACTTATAACGAAATGTGTAGACTCTTTTGAGTTAACGTATATAAAATTAAACATTTTTATGAACTCTTTCTTTTTATGTTGGCTTTGTCTTTCTATTTGATTCAAGATAGATGAAATTTGTTAGGATTTGGATTAGTTCTGCATGGTCTTTCATCTTTCTTCTATTGTGAAATTTGACTTCCTTCATATTTTCTTGAATCAGCGTACATAGAAATGCAATTTTTACTAGACCTATTGCCTTAGAACATATTAATTGTAATTACAATACATTTTTCAGACTTTTTTTTGTTAAAGATGAGTTTATCTAGTTTACAATTTAGTCTCAGAAATCAATTTCAGATGTATAACGAAGTGTGTAGACTTTTTTGAGTTAACGTATATAAAATTCAACATTTTTATGAACTCTTTCTTTTTATGTTGGCTTTGTCTTTCTATTTGATTCAAGATAGATGAAAATTGTTAGGATTTGGATTAGTTCTGCATGGTCTTTCATCCTTCTTCTATTGTGAAATTTGACTTCCTTCAAATTTTCTTGAATCAACGTACATAGAAATGCAATTTTTACTAGACGCATTGCCTAAGAACATATTAATTGTAATTACAATACATTTTTCAAACTTTTTCTGTGAAAGATGAGTTTATCTAGTTTACAATTTAGTCTCAGAAATCAATTTCCGACTTATAACGAAATGTGTAGACTCTTTTGAGTTAACGTATATAAAATTAAACATTTTTATGAACTCTTTCTTTTTATGTTGGCTTTGTCTTTCTATTTGATTCAAGATAGATGAAATTTGTTAGGATTTGGATTAGTTCTGCATGGTCTTTCATCTTTCTTCTATTGTGAAATTTGACTTCCTTCATATTTTCTTGAATCAGCGTACATAGAAATGCAATTTTTACTAGACCTATTGCCTTAGAACATATTAATTGTAATTACAATACATTTTTCAAACTTTTTTTTGTTAAAGATGAGTTTATCTAGTTTACAATTTAGTCTCAGAAGTCAATTTCAGATGTATAACGAAGTGTGTAGAATTTTTTGAGTTAACGTATATAAAATTCAACATTTATATGAACACTTTCTTTTTTTGTTGGGTTTGTCTTTCTATTTGATTCAAGATAGATGAAATTTGTTAGGATTTGGATTAGTTCTGCATGGTCTTTCATCCTTCCTCTATTGTGAAATTTGACTTCCTTCAAATTTTCTTGAATCAACGTACATAGAAATGCAATTTTTACTAGACGCATTTCCTTAAAACATATTAATTGTAATTACAATACATTTTTCAAACTTTTTCTGTGAAAGATGAGTTTATCTAGTTTACAATTTAGTCTCAGAAATCAATTTCCGACTTATAACGAAATGCGTAGACTCTTTTGAGTTAATGTATATAATATTAAACATTTTTATGAACTCTTTCTTTTTATGTTGGCTTTGTCTTTCTATTTTATTCAAGATAGATGAAATTTGTTAGGATTTGGATTAGTTCTGCATGGTCTTTCATCTTTCTTATATTGTGAAATTTGACTTCCTTCACATTTTCTTGAATCAACGTACATAGAAATGCAATTTTTACTAGACGTAATGCCTTAGAACATATTAATTGTGATTACAATACATTTTTCAAACTTTTTCTGTTAAATTTGAGTTTATCTAGTTTACAATTTAGTCTCAGAAATCAATTTCCGACTTATAACGAAGTGTGTAGACTTTTTTGAGTTAATTATATAATTTAGTCTCAGAAATCAATTTCAGATGTATAACGAAGTGTGTAGACTTTTTTGAGTTAACGTATATAAAATTCAACATTTTTATGAACTCTTTCTTTTTTTGTTGGCTTTGTCTTTCTATTTGATTCAAGATAGATGAAATTTGTTAGGATTTGGATTAGTTCTGCATGGTCTTTCATCTTTCTTATATTGTGAAATTTGACTTCCTTCATATTTTCTTGAATCAGCGTACATAGAAATGCAATTTTTACTAGACCTATTGCCTTAGAACATATTAATTGTAATTACAATACATTTTTCAAACTTTTTTTTGTTAAAGATGAGTTTATCTAGTTTACAATTTAGTCTCAGAAGTCAATTTCAGATGTATAACGAAGTGTGTAGACTTTTTTGAGTTAACGTATATAAAATTCAACATTTTTATGAACTCTTTCTTTTTTTGTTGGCTTTGTCTTTCTATTTGATTCAAGATAGATGAAATTTGTTAGGATTTGGATTAGTTCTGCATGGTCTTTCATCTTTCTTATATTGTGAAATTTGACTTCCTTCATATTTTCTTGAATCAGCGTACATAGAAATGCAATTTTTACTAGACCTATTGCCTTAGAACATATTAATTGTAATTACAATACATTTTTCAAACTTTTTTTTGTTAAAGATGAGTTTATCTAGTTTACAATTTAGTCTCAGAAATCAATTTCAGATGTATAACGAAGTGTGTAGACTTTTTTGAGTTAACGTATATAAAATTCAACATTTATATGAACACTTTCTTTTTTTGTTGGGTTTGTCTTTCTATTTGATTCAAGATAGATAAAATTTGTTAGGATTTGGATTAGTTCTGCATGGTCTTTCATCCTTCTTCTATTGTGAAATTTGACTTCCTTCAAATTTTCTTGAATCAACGTACATAGAAATGCAATTTTTACTAGACGCATTGCCTTAGAACATATTAATTGTAATTACAATACATTTTTCAAACTTTTTCTGTGAAAGATGAGTTTATCTAGTTTACAATTTAGTCTCTGAAATCAATTTCCGACTTATAACGAAATGTGTAGACTCTTTTGAGTTAACGTATATAAAATTAAACATTTTTATGAACTCTTTCTTTTTATGTTGGCTTTGTCTTTCTATTTGATTCAAGATAGATGAAATTTGTTAGGATTTGGATTAGTTCTGCATGGTCTTTCATCTTTCTTCTATTGTGAAATTTGACTTCCTTCATATTTTCTTGAATCAGCGTACATAGAAATGCAATTTTTACTAGACCTATTGCCTTAGAATATATTAATTGTAATTACAATACATTTTTCAAACTTTTTTTTGTTAAAGTTGAGTTTATCTAGTTTACAATTTAGTCTCAGAAATCAATTTCAGATGTATAACGAAGTGTGTAGACTTTTTTGAGTTAACGTATATAAAATTCAACATTTTTATGAACTCTTTCTTTTTATGTTGGCTTTGTCTTTCTATTTGATTCAGGATAGATGAAATTTGTTAGGATTTGGATTAGTTCTGCATGGTCTTTCATCCTTCTTCTATTGTGAAATTTGACTTCCTTCAAATTTTCTTGAATCAACGTACATAGAAATGCAATTTTTACTAGACGCATTGCCTTAGAACATATTAATTGTAATTACAATACATTTTTCAAACTTTTTCTGTGAAAGATGAGTTTATCTAGTTTACAATTTAGTCTCAGAAATCAATTTCCGACTTATAACGAAATGTGTAGACTCTTTTGAGTTAACGTATATAAAATTAAACATTTTTATGAACTCTTTATTTTTATGTTGGCTTTGTCTTTCTATTTGATTCAAGATAGATGAAATTTGTTAGGATTTGGATTAGTTCTGCATGGTCTTTCATCTTTCTTCTATTGTGAAATTTGACTTCCTTCATATTTTCTTGAATCAGCGTACATAGAAATGCAATTTTTACTAGACCTATTGCCTTAGAACATATTAATTGTAATTACAATACATTTTTCAAACTTTTTTTTGTTAAAGATGAGTTTATCTAGTTTACAATTTAGTCTCAGAAATCGATTTCAGATGTATAACGAAGTGTGTAGACTTTTTTGAGTTAACGTATATAAAATTCAACATTTTTATGAACTCTTTCTTTTTTTGTTGGCTTTGTCTTTCTATTTGATTCAAGATAGATGAAATTTGTTAGGATTTGGATTAGTTCTGCATGGTCTTTCATCTTTCTTATATTGTGAAATTTGACTTCCTTCATATTTTCTTGAATCAGCGTACATAGAAATGCAATTTTTACTAGACCTATTGCCTTAGAACATATTAATTGTGATTACAATACATTTTTCAAACTTTTTCTGTTAAATTTGAGTTTATCTAGTTTACAATTTAGTCTCAGAAATAAATTTCCGACTTATAACGAAGTGTGTAGACTTTTTTGAGTTAATTATATAAGATTCAACATTTTTATGAACTCTTTCTTTTTGTGTTAGCTTTGTCTTTCTATTTGATTCAAGATAGATGAAATTTGTTAGGATTTGGATTAGTTCTGTATGGTCTTTCATCCTTCTTCTATTGTGAAATTTGACTTCCTTCATATTTTCTTGAATCAGCGTACATAGAAATGCAATTTTTACTAGACCTATTGCCTTAGAACATATTAATTGTGATTACAATACATTTTTCAAACTTTTTCTGTTAAATTTGAGTTTATCTAGTTTACAATTTAGTCTCAGAAATCAATTTCCGACTTATAACGAAGTGTGTAGACTTTTTTGAGTTAATTATATAAGATTCAACATTTTTATGAACTCTTTCTTTTTGTGTTAGCTTTGTCTTTCTATTTGATTCAAGATAGATGAAATTTGTTAGGATTTGGATTCGTTCTGCATGGTCTTTCATCCTTCTTCTATTGTGAAATTTGACTTCCTTCAAATTTTCTTGAATCAACGTACATAGAAATGCAATTTTTACTAGACGCATTGCCTTAGAACATATTAATTGTAATTACAATACATTTTTCAAACTTTTTTTGTGAAAGATGAGTTTATCTAGTTTACAATTTAGTCTCAGAAATCAATTTCCGACTTATAACGAAATGTGTAGACTCTTTTGAGTTAACGTATATAAAATTAAACATTTTTATGAACTCTTTCTTTTTATGTTGGCTTTGTCTTTCTATTTGATTCAAGATAGATGAAATTTGTTAGGATTTGGATTAGTTCTGCATGGTCTTTCATCTTTCTTCTATTGTGAAATTTGACTTCCTTCATATTTTCTTGAATCAGCGTACATAGAAATGCAATTTTTACTAGACCTATTGCCTTAGAACATATTAATTGTAATTACAATACATTTTTCAAACTTTTTTTTGTTAAAGATGAGTTTATCTAGTTTACAATTTAGTCTCAGAAATCAATTTCAGATGTATAACGAAGTGTGTAGAATTTTTTGAGTTAACGTATATAAAATTCAACATTTATATGAACACTTTCTTTTTTTGTTGGGTTTGTCTTTCTATTTGATTCAAGATAGATGAAATTTGTTAGGATTTGGATTAGTTCTGCATGGTCTTTCATCCTTCCTCTATTGTGAAATTTGACTTCCTTCAAATTTTCTTGAATCAACGTACATAGAAATGCAATTTTTACTAGACGCATTTCCTTAAAACATATTAATTGTAATTACAATACATTTTTCAAACTTTTTCTGTGAAAGATGAGTTTATCTAGTTTACAATTTAGTCTCAGAAATCAATTTCCGACTTATAACGAAATGCGTAGACTCTTTTGAGTTAATGTATATAATATTAAACATTTTTATGAACTCTTTCTTTTTATGTTGGCTTTGTCTTTCTATTTTATTCAAGATAGATGAAATTTGTTAGGATTTGGATTAGTTCTGCATGGTCTTTCATCTTTCTTATATTGTGAAATTTGACTTCCTTCACATTTTCTTGAATCAACGTACATAGAAATGCAATTTTTACTAGACGTAATGCCTTAGAACATATTAATTGTGATTACAATACATTTTTCAAACTTTTTCTGTTAAATTTGAGTTTATCTAGTTTACAATTTAGTCTCAGAAATCAATTTTCGACTTATAACGAAGTGTGTAGACTTTTTTGAGTTAATTATATAAGATTCAACATTTTTATGAACTCTTTATTTTTGTGTTAGCTTTGTCTTTCTATTTGATTCAAGATAGATGAAATTTGTTAGGATTTGGATTAGTTCTGCATGGTCTTTCATCCTTCTTCTATTGTGAAATTTGACTTCCTTCAAATTTTCTTGAATCAACGTACATAGAAATGTAATTTTTACTAGACGCATTGCCTTAGAACATATTAATTGTAATTACAATACATTTTTCAAACTTTTTCTTTGAAAGATGAGTTTATCTAGTTTACAATTTAGTCTCAGAAATCAATTTCCGACTTATAACGAAATGTGTAGACTCTTTTGAGTTAACGTATATAAAATTAAACATTTTTATGAACTCTTTCTTTTTATGTTGGCTTTGTCTTTCTATTTGATTCAAGATAGATGAAATTTGTTAGGATTTGGATTAGTTCTGCATGGTCTTTCATCTTTCTTCTATTGTGAAATTTGACTTCCTTCATATTTTCTTGAATCAGCGTACATAGAAATGCAATTTTAACTAGACCTATTGCCTTAGAACATATTAATTGTGATTACAATACATTTTTCAAACTTTTTATGTTAAATTTGAGTTTATCTAGTTTACAATTTAGTCTCAGAAATCAATTTCCGACTTATAACGAAGTGTGTAGACTTTTTTGAGTTAATTATATAAGATTCAACATTTTTATGAACTCTTTCTTTTTGTGTTAGCTTTGTCTTTCTATTTGATTCAAGAAAGATGAAATTTGTTAGGATTTGGATTAGTTCTGCATGGTCTTTCATCCTTCTTCTATTGTGAAATTTGACTTCCTTCAAATTTTCTTGAATCAACGTACATAGAAATGCAATTTTTACTAGACGCATTGCCTTAGAACATATTAATTGTAATTACAATACATTTTTCAAACTTTTTCTGTGAAAGATGAGTTTATCTAGTTTACAATTTAGTCTCAGAAATCAATTTCCGACTTATAACGAAATGTGTAGACTCTTTTGAGTTAACGTATATAAAATTAAACATTTTTATGAACTCTTTATTTTTATGTTGGCTTTGTCTTTCTATTTGATTCAAGATAGATGAAATTTGTTAGGATTTGGATTAGTTCTGCATGGTCTTTCATCTTTCTTCTATTGTGAAATTTGACTTCCTTCATATTTTCTTGAATCAGCGTACATAGAAATGCAATTTTTACTAGACCTATTGCCTTAGAACATATTAATTGTAATTACAATACATTTTTCAAACTTTTTTTTGTTAAAGATGAGTTTATCTAGTTTACAATTTAGTCTCAGAAATCGATTTCAGATGTATAACGAAGTGTGTAGACTTTTTTGAGTTAACGTATATAAAATTCAACATTTTTATGAACTCTTTCTTTTTTTGTTGGCTTTGTCTTTCTATTTGATTCAAGATAGATGAAATTTGTTAGGATTTGGATTAGTTCTGCATGGTCTTTCATCTTTCTTCTATTGTGAAATTTGACTTCCTTCATATTTTCTTGAATCAGCGTACATAGAAATGCAATTTTTACTAGACCTATTGCCTTAGAACATATTAATTGTAATTACAATACATTTTTCAAACTTTTTTTTGTTAAAGATTAGTTTATCTAGTTTACAATTTAGTCTCAGAAATCAATTTCAGATGTATAACGAAGTGTGTAGACTTTTTTGAGTTAACGTATATAAAATTCAACATTTTTATGAACTCTTTCTTTTTTTTTGGCTTTGTCTTTCTATATGATTAAAGATAGGATTTGGATTAGTTCTGCATGGTCTTTCATCCTTCTTTTATTGTGAAATTTGACTTCCTTCATATTTTCTTGAATCAATGTACATAGAAATGCAATTTTACTAGACGTATTGCCTTAGAACATATTAATTGTAATTACAATACATTTTTCAAACTTTTTCTGTTAAAGATGAGTTTATCTAGTTTACAATTTAGTCTCAGAAATCAATTTCCAACTTATATCGAAGTTTGTAGACTTTTTTGAGTTAACGTGTAAAAAATTCAACATTTTTATAAACTCTTTATTTTTGTATTGGCTTTGTCTTTCAATTAGATTCAAATAGATGAAATTTGTTAGAATTTGGATTAGTTCTGCATGGTCTTTCATCCTTCTTCTATTGTGAAATTTGACTTCCTTCACATTTTCTTGAATCAACGTACATAGAAATGCAATTTTTACTAGACGTAATGCCTTAGAACATATTAATTGTGATTATAATACATTTTTCAAACTTTTTCTGTTAAATTTGAGTTTATATAGTTTACAATTTAGTCTCAGAAATCAATTTCCGACTTATAACGAAGTGTGTAGACTTTTTTGAGTTAATTATATAAGATTCAACATTTTTATGAACTTTTTCTTTTTGTGTTAGCTTTGTCTATCTATTTGATTCAAGATAGATGAAATTTGTTAGGATTTGGATTAGTTCTGCATGCTCTTTCAGCCTTCTTCTATTGTGAAATTTGACTTCCTTCAGATTTTCTTAAATCAACGTACATAGAAATGCAATTTTTACCAGACGCATTGCCTTAGAACATATTAATTGTAATTACAATACATTTTTCAAACTTTTTCTGTGAAAGATGAGTTTATCTAGTTTACAATTTAGTCTCAGAAATCAATTTCCGACTTATAACGAAATGTGTAGACTTTTTTGAGTTAACGTATATTAAATTCAACATTTTTATGAACTCTTTCTTTTTGTGTTGGCTTTGTCTTTCTATTTGATTCAAGATAGATGAAATTTGTTAGGATTTGGATTAGTTCTGCATGATTTATCATCTCTCTTTTATTGTGAAATTTGACTTCCTTGATATTTTCTTGAATCAACGTACATAGAAATGAAATTTTTATTAGAGGTATTACCTTAGAACATATTAATTGTAATTACAATATATTTTTCAAACTTTTTCTGTTAAAGATGAATTTATCTAGTATACAATTTAGTCTCAGAATTCAACTTTCGACTTATAGCGAAGTGTGTAGACTATTTTGAGTTAACGTATATAAAATTCAACATTTTTATGAACTCTTTCTTTTTATGTTGGCTTTGTCTTTCTATTTGATTCAAGATAGATGAAATTTGTTAGGATTTGGATTAGTTCTGCATGGTCTTTCATCCTTCTTCTATTGTGATATTTGACTTCCTTCATATTTTCTTGAATCAACGTACATAAAAATGCAATTTTTACTAGACGTATTGCCTTAGAACATATTAATTGTAATTACAACACATTTTTCAAACTTTTTTTGTTAAAGATGAGTTTATCTAGTTTACAATTTAGTCTCAGAAATCAATTTCCGACTTATAACGAAATGTGTAGACTTTTTTGAGTTAACGTATATAAAATTCAACATTTTTATGAACTCTTTCTTTTTTTGTTGGCTTTGTCTTTCTATTTGATTCAAGATAGATGAAATTTGTTAGGATTTGGATTAGTTCTGCATGGTCTTTCATCCTTCTTATATTGTGAAATTTGACTTCCTTCACATTTTCTTGAATCAACGTACATAGAAATGCAATTTTTACTAGACGTAATGCCTTAGAACATATTAATTGTAATTACTATACATTTTTCAAACTTTTTCTGTGAAAGATGAGTTTATCTAGTTTACAATTTAGTCTCAGAAATCAATTTCCGACTTATAACGAAATGTGTAGACTCTTTTGAGTTAACGTATATAAAATTAAACATTTTTATGAACTCTTTCTTTTTATGTTGGCTTTGTCTTTCTATTTGATTCAAGATAGATGAAATTTGTTAGGATTTGGATTAGTTCTGCATGGTCTTTCATCCTTCTTATATTATGAAATTTGATTTCCTTCACATTTTCTTGAATCAACGTACATAGAAATGCAATTTTTACTAGACGTAATGCCTTAGAACATATTAATTGTGTTTACAATACATTTTTCAAACTTTTTTTTGGTAAAGATGAGTTTATCTAGTTTACAATTTAGTCTCAGAAATCAATTTCAGATGTATAACGAAGTGTGTAGACTTTTTTGAGTTAACGTATATTAAATTCAACATTTTTATGAACTCTTTCTTTGTTTGTTGGCTTTGTCTTTCTATTTGATTCAAGATAGATGAAATTTGTTAGGATTTGGATTAGTTCTGCATGGTCTTTCATCCTTCTTATATTGTGAAATTTGACTTCCTTCATATTTTCTTGAATCAACGTACATAGAAATGCAGTTTTTACTAGACGTATTGCCTCAGAACATATTAATTGTAATTACAATACATTTTTCAAACTTTTTTTTGTTGAAGATGAGTTTATCTAGTTTACAATTTAGTCTCAGAAATCAATTTCCAACTTATAACGAAATGTGTAGACTTTTTTGAGTTAACGTATATAAAATTAAACATTTTTATGAACTCTTTGTTTTTTTGTTGGCTTTGTCTTTCTATTTGATTCAAGATAGATGATATTTGTTAGGATTTGGATTAGTTCTGGCTGGTCTTTCATCCTTCTTCTATTGTAAAATTTGGCTTCCTTCATATTTTGTTGAATTAACGTACATAGAAATGCAATTTTTACTAGACGTAATTCCTTAGAACATATAATTTGTGATTAAAATACATTTTTCAAACTTTTTCTGTTAAAGATGAGTTTATCTAGTTTACAATTTAGTCTCAGAAATCAATTTCCGACTTATATCGAAGTTTGTAGACTGTTTTGAGTTAACGTATATTAAATTCAACATTTTTATGAACTCTTTCTTTTTGTGTTGGCTTTGTCTTTCTACTTGATTCAAGATAGATGAAATTTGTTAGGATTTGGATTAGTTCTGCATGGTCTTTCATCCTTCTTTTATTGTGAAATTTGACTTCCTTCATATTTTCTTGAATCAACGTACATAGAAATGCAATTTTTACTAGAAGTATTGCCTTAGAACATATTAATTGTAATTACACTTAATTTTTCAAACTTTTTCTGTTTAAGATGAGTTTATCTAGTTTACAATTTAGTCTCAGGAATCAATTTCCGACTTATAACGAAATGTGTAGACTTTTTTGAGTTAACGTATATAAAATTAAACATTTTTATGAACTCTTTCTTTTTGTGTTGGCTTTGTCTTTCTATTTGATTCAAGATATATGAAATTTGTTAGGATTTGGATTAGTTCTGGCTGGTCTTTCATCCTTCTTCTATTGTGAAATTTGGCTTCCTTCATATTTTGTTGAATTAACGTACATAGAAATGCAATTTTTACTAGACGTAATTCCTTAGAACATATAATTTGTGATTAAAATACATTTTTCAAACTTTTTCTGTTAAAGATGAGTTTATCTAGTTTACAATTTAGTCTCAGAAATCAATTTCCGACTTATATCGAAGTTTGTAGACTGTGTTGAGTTAACGTATATTAAATTCAACATTTTTATGAACTCTTTCTTTTTATGTTGGCTTTGTCTTTCTATTTGATTCAAGATAGATGAAATTTGTTAGGATTTGGATTAGTTCTGCATGGTCTTTCATCTTTCTTCTATTGTGAAATTTGACTTCCTTCATATTTTCTTGAATCAGCGTACATATAAATGCAATTTTTACTAGACCTATTGCCTTAGAACATACTAATTGTAATTACAATACATTTTTCAAACTTTTTTTTGTTAAAGATTAGTTTATCTAGTTTACAATTTAGTCTCAGAAATCAATTTCAGATGTATAACGAAGTGTGTAGACTTTTTTGAGTTAACGTATATAAAATTCAACATTTTTATGAACTCTTTCTTTTTTTTTGGCTTTGTCTTTCTATATGATTAAAGATAGGATTTGGATTAGTTCTGCATGGTCTTTCATCCTTCTTTTATTGTGAAATTTGACTTCCTTCATATTTTCTTGAATCAATGTACATAGAAATGCAATTTTACTAGACGTATTGCCTTAGAACATATTAATTGTAATTACAATACATTTTTCAAACTTTTTCTGTTAAAGATGAGTTTATCTAGTTTACAATTTAGTCTCAGAAATCAATTTCCAACTTATATCGAAGTTTGTAGACTTTTTTGAGTTAACGTGTAAAAAATTCAACATTTTTATAAACTCTTTATTTTTGTATTGGCTTTGTCTTTCAATTAGATTCAAATAGATGAAATTTGTTAGAATTTGGATTAGTTCTGCATGGTCTTTCATCCTTCTTCTATTGTGAAATTTGACTTCCTTCACATTTTCTTGAATCAACGTACATAGAAATGCAATTTTTACTAGACGTAATGCCTTAGAACATATTAATTGTGATTATAATACATTTTTCAAACTTTTTCTGTTAAATTTGAGTTTATATAGTTTACAATTTAGTCTCAGAAATCAATTTCCGACTTATAACGAAGTGTGTAGACTTTTTTGAGTTAATTATATAAGATTCAACATTTTTATGAACTTTTTCTTTTTGTGTTAGCTTTGTCTATCTATTTGATTCAAGATAGATGAAATTTGTTAGGATTTGGATTAGTTCTGCATGCTCTTTCAGCCTTCTTCTATTGTGAAATTTGACTTCCTTCAGATTTTCTTAAATCAACGTACATAGAAATGCAATTTTTACCAGACGCATTGCCTTAGAACATATTAATTGTAATTACAATACATTTTTCAAACTTTTTCTGTGAAAGATGAGTTTATCTAGTTTACAATTTAGTCTCAGAAATCAATTTCCGACTTATAACGAAATGTGTAGACTCTTTTGAGTTAACGTATATAAAATTAAACATTTTTATGAACTCTTTCTTTTTATGTTGGCTTTGTCTTTCTATTTGATTCAAGATAGATGAAATTTGTTAGGATTTGGATTAGTTCTGCATGGTCTTTCATCCTTCTTCTATTGTGAAATTTGACTTCCTTCAAATTTTCTTGAATCAACGTACATAGAAATGCAATTTTTACTAGACGCATTGCCTTAGAACATATTAATTGTAATTACAATACATTTTTCAAACTTTTTCTGTGAAAGATGAGTTTATCTAGTTTACAATTTAGTCTAAGAAATCAATTTCAGATGTATAACGAAGTGTGTAGACTTTTTTGAGTTAACGTATATAAAATTCAACATTTATATGAACTCTTTCTTTTTTTGTTGGGTTTGTCTTTCTATTTGATTCAAGATAGATGAAATTTGTTAGGATTTGGATTAGTTCTGCATGGTCTTTCATCCTTCTTCTATTGTGAAATTTGACTTCCTTCAAATTTTCTTGAATCAACGTACATAGAAATGTAATTTTTACTAGACGCATTGCCTTAGAACATATTAATTGTAATTACAATACATTTTTCAAACTTTTTCTGTGAAAGATGAGTTTATCTAGTTTACAATTTAGTCTCAGAAATCAATTTCCGACTTATAACGAAATGTGTAGACTCTTTTGAGTTAACGTATATAAAATTAAACATTTTTATGAACTCTTTCTTTTTATGTTGGCTTTGTCTTTCTATTTGATTCAAGATAGATGAAATTTGTTAGGATTTGGATTAGTTCTGCATGGTCTTTCATCCTTCTTCTATTGTGAAATTTGACTTCCTTCATATTTTCTTGAATCAACGTACATAGAAATGCAATTTTTACTAGACGTAATGCCTTAGAACATATTATTTGTGATTACAATACATTTTTCAAACTTTTTCAGTTAAAGATGAGTTTATCTAGTTTACAATTTAGTCTCAGAAATCAATATCCGACTTATAACGAAGTGTGTAGACTTTTTTGAGTTAACGTATATTAAATTCAACATTTTTATGAACTCTTTCTTTTTGTGTTGGCTTTGTCTTTCTATTTGATTCAAGATAGATGAAATTTGTTAGGATTTGGATTAGTTCTGCATGGTCATTCATCCTTCTTCTATTGTGAAATTTGACTTGCTTCATATTTTCTTGAATCAACGAACATAGAAATGCAATTTTTACTAGACGTATTGCCTTAGAACATATTAATTGTAATTACAATACATTTTTCAAACTTTTTCTGTTAAAGATGAGTTTATCTAGTTTACAATTTAGTCTCAGAAATCAATTTCTGACTTATAACAAAGTGTGTAGACTTTTTTGAGTTAACGTATATAAAACTCAACATTTTTATGAACTCTTTCTTTTTGTGTTGGCTTTGTCTTTTTATTTGATTCAAGATAGATGAAATTTGTTAGGGTTTGGATTAGTTATGCATGGTCTTTCATCCTTCTTCTATTGTGAAATTTGACTTCCTTCATATTTTCTTGAATCAACGTACATAGAAATGCAATTTTTAGTAGACGTAATGCCTTAGAACATTATATTTGTGATTACAATACATTTTTCAAACTTTTTCAGTTAAAGATGACTTTATCTAGTTTACAATTTAGTCTCAGAAATCAATTTCCGACTTATAACGAAGTGTGTAGACTTTTTTGAGTTAACGTATATTAAATTCAACATTTTTATGAACTCTTTCTTTTTGTGTTGGCTTTCTCTTTCTATTTGATACAAGATAGATGAAATTTTTTCGGATTTGGATTATTTCTGCATGGTCTTTCATCCTTCTTCTATTGTGAAATTTGACTTCCTTCATATTTTTTTGAATCAACGCACATAGAATGCAGTTTTTACTAGACGTATTGCCTTAGAAAATATTAATTGTAATTCCAATACATTTTGCAAACTTTTTTTGTTAAAGATGAGTTTATCTTGTTTACAATTTAGTCTCAGAAATCAATTTCCGACTTATAACAAAGTGTGTAGACTTTTTTGAGTTAACGTATATTAAATTCAACATTTTTATGAACTCTTTCTTTTTGTGTTGGCTTTGTCTTTCTATTTGATTCAAGATAGATGAAATTTGTTAGGATTTGGATTAGTTCTGCATGGTCTTTCATCCTTCTTCTATTGTGAAATTTGACTTCCTTCATATTTTCTTGAATCAACGTACATAGAAATGTAATTTTTACTAGACGTATTGCCTCAGACCATATTAATTGTAATTACAATACATTTTTTAAACTTTTTTTGTTGAAGATGAGTTTATCTGGTTTACAATTTGGTCTCAGAAATCAATTTACGACTTATAACGAAATGTGTAGACTTTTTTGAGTTAACGTATATAAAATTAAACATTTTTATGACCTCTTTGTTTTTTTGTTGGCTTTGTCATTCTATTTGATTCAAGATAGATTATATTTGTTAGGATTTGGATTAGTTCTGGCTGGTCTTTCATCCTTCTTCTATTGTGAAATTTGGCTTCCTTCATATTTTGTTGAATTAACGTACATAGAAATGCAATTTTTACTAGACGTAATTCCTTAGAACATATAATTGGTGATTAAAATACATTTTTCAAACTTTTTCTGTTAAAGATGAGTTTATCTAGTTTACAATTTAGTCTCAGAAATCAACTTCCGACTTATATCGAAGTTTGTAGACTTTTTTGAGTTAACGTATAAAACATTCAACATTTTTATAAACTCTTTATTTTTGTATTGGCTTTGTTTTTCAATTTGATTCAAATAGATGAAATTTGTTAGAATTTGGATTAGTTCTGGCTGGTCTTTCATCCTTCTTATATTGTGAAATTTGACTTCCTTCACATTTTCTTGAATCAACGTACATATAAATGCAATTTTTACTAGACGTAATGCCTTAGAACATATTAATTGTGAATACAATACATTTTTAAAACTTTTTCTGTTAAAGATGAGTTTATCTAGTTTACAATTTAGTCTCAGAATTCAACTTCCGACTTATAACGAAGAGTGTAGACTTTTTTGAGTTAACGTATAAAAAATCTAACATTTTTATGAATTCTTTATTTTTGTATTGGCTTTGTCTTTCAATTTGATTCAAATAAATGAAATTTGTTGGAATTTGGATTAGTTCTGCCTGGACTTTTATCCTTCTTCTATTGTGAAATTTGACTTCCTTCATATTTCCTTGAACCAACGTACATAAAAATGCAATTTTTACTAGATGTAATGCCTTAGAATATATTATTTGTGATTACAATACATTTTTCAATCTTTTTTTGTTAAAGATGAGTTTATCTAGTTTACAATTTAGTCTCAGAATTCAACTTCCGACTTATAACGAAGAGTGTAAACTTTTTTGAGTTAACGTATATAAAATCTAACATTTTTATGAATTCTTTATTTTTGTATTGGCTTTGTCTTTCAATTTGATTCAAATAAATGAAATTTGTTGGAATTTGGATTAGTTCTGCATGGACTTTTATCCTTCTTCTATTGTGAAATTTGACTTCCTTCATATTTCCTTGAATCAACGTACATAGAAATACAATTTTTACTAGACGTAATGCCTTAGAACATATTATTTGTGATTACAATACATTTTTCAATCTTTTTCTGTTAAAGATGAATTTATCTAGTTTAGAATTTAGTCTCAGAAATCAATTTCAGATGTATAACGAAGTGTGTAGACTTATTTGAGTTAACGTATATAAAATTCAACATTTTTATGAACTCTTTCTTTTTGTGTTGGCGTTGTCTTTCTATTTGATTCAAGATAGATGAAACTTGCTAGGATTTGGATTAGTTCTTTTTGGTCTTTCATCCTTTTTCTATTGTGAAATTTGACTTCCTTCATATTTTCTTGAATCAACGTACATAGAAATGCAATTTTTACTAGACGTATTGCCTTAGAACATATTAATTGTGATTACAATACATTTTTCAAACTTTTTCTATTAAAGATGAGTTTATCTAGTTTACAATTTAGTCTCAGAAATCAATTTCAGATGTATAACGAAGTGTGCAGACTTTTTTGAGTTAACGTATATAAAATTCTACATTTTTATGAACTCTTTCTTTTTGTGTTGGCTTTGTCGTTCTATTTTATTCAAGATAGATGAAATTTTCTAGGATTTGAATTAGTTCTTCTTGGTCTTTCATCCTTTTTCTATTGTGAAATTTGACTTCCTTCATATTTTCTTGAATCAACGTACATAGAAATGCTAAACGTATTGCCTTAGAACATATTAATTTTGATTACAATACATTTTCAAACTTTTTCTGTTAAATTTGAGTTTATCTAGTTTACAATTTAGTCTCAGAAATCAATTTCCGACTTATAACGAAGTGTGTAGACTTTTTTGAGTTAACGTATATAAGATTCAACATTTTTATGAATTCTTTCTTTTTGTGTTAGCTTTATCTTTCTATTTGATTCAAGATAGATGAAATTTGTTAGGATTTGGATTAGTTCTGCATTGTCTTTCATCCTTCTTCTATTGTGAAATTTGACTTCCTTTATATTTTCTTGAATCAACGTACATAGAAATGCAATTTTTACTAGACGTAATTCCTTAGAACATATTATTTGTGATTACAATATATTTTTCAAACTTTTTCAGTTAAAGATGAGTTTATCTAGTTTATAATTTAGTTTCAGAAATCAATTTCAGACTTATAACGAAGTGTGTAAACTTTTTTGAGTTAACGTATAAAAAATAAAATTTTGTATAAACTCTTTATTTTTGTGTTGGCTTTGTCTTTCTATTTGATTCAAGATAGGTGAAATTTGTTAGGAATTAGATTAATTCTGCTTGGTCTTTCATCCCTCTTTTCAAACTTTTTCTGTTAAAGATGAGTTTATCTAGTTTACAGATTAGTCTCAGAAATGAATTTCCGACTTATAACGAAGTGTGTAAACTTTTTTGAGTTAACCTATATAATATTTAACATTTTTATGAACTCTTTCTTTTTGTGTTGGCTTTGTATTTCTGTTTGATTCAAGATAGATGAAATTAGTTAGGATTAGGATTAGTTTGCATGGTCTTTCATCCTTCTTCTATTGTGAAATTTTCCTACCTTCATATTTTCTTGAATCAACATACATAAAAATGCAATTTTACTAGACGTAATGCCTTAGAACATAATATTTGTGATTACAATACATTTTTCAAACTTTTCCTGTTAAAGATGAGTTTATCTAGTTTACAATTTAATTTCAGAAATTAATTTCAGACTTATAACGAAGTGTGTACACTTTTTTGAGTTAACTTATAAAAAAGTCAACATTTTTATGAACTCTTAATTTTTGTGTTGGCTTTGTCTTTCTATTTGATTCAAGATAGGTGAAATTTGTTAGGAATTAGATTAATTCTGCTTGGTCTTTCATCCTTCTTTTCAAACTTTTTCTGTTAGAGATGAGTTTATCTAGTTTACAGATTAGTCTCAGAAATGAATTTCCGACTTATAACGAAGTGTATAGACTTTTTTGAGTTAACGTATATAAAATTTAACATTTTTATGAACTCTTTCTTTTTGTGTTGGCTTTGTATTTCATTTGATTCAAGAAAATGAAATTTGTTAGGATTTGGATTAGTTTGCATGGTCTTTCATACTTCTTCTATTGTGAAATTTGCCTACCTTCATATTTTCTTGAATCAACGTACATAGAAATGCTATTTTTACTAGACGTAATGCCTTAGAACATATTATTTGTGATTACAATACATTTTTCAAAATTTTTATGTTCAAGTTGAGTTTATGTAGTTTGCAATTAAGTTTCAGAAATCAATTCCAGACTTACAACAAAGTGTGCACACTTTTTTGAGTTAACGTATAAAAAATTCAACATTTTTATGAACTCTTTATTTTTTTGTTGGCTTTGTCTTTCTGTTTGATTCAAGATAGGTTAAATTTGTTAGGAATTAGATTGATTCTGCTTGGTCTTTCATCCTTCTTTTCAAGCTTTTTCTGTTAAAGAGGAGTTTATCTAGTTTACAGATTAGTCTCAGAAATGAATTTCCGACTTATAACGAAGTATGTAGACTTTTTTGACTTAAAGTATATAAAATTTAACATTTTTATGAATTCTTTCTTTTTGTGTTGGCTTTCACTTTCTATTTGATTCAAGATAGATGAAATTTGTTAGGATTTGGATTAGTTTGCATGGTCTTTCATCCTTCTTCTATTGTGAAATTAGCCTACCTTCATATTTTCTTTAATCAACGTACATAGAAATTAAATTTTTACTAGACTTAATGCCTTAGAACATATTATTTGTGATTACAATACATTTTTCAAACTTTTTCTGTTAAGAGATTAGTTTATCTAGGTTACAATTTATTTTCAAAAATCAATTTCAGACGTATAACGAAGCGTGTAGACTTTTTTGAGTTAACATAAATAAAATTCAACATTTCTATGAACTCTTTATTTTTGTATTGGCTTTGTCTTTCAATTTGATTCAAATAGATGAAGTTTGTTAGAATATGGATTAGTTCTGGCTGGTCTTTCATCCTTCTTCTATGGTGAAATTTGACTTCCTTCATATTTTCTTGAATCAACGTACATAGAAATGCAATTTTTACTTGGCGTATAGCCTTAGAATATATTAATAGTAATTACAATACTTTTTTCAAACTTTTTCTGTTAAAGATGAGTTTATCTAGTTTATAATTTAGTCTCAGAAATCAATTTCCGACTTATAACGAAGTGTGTAGACTTTTTGAGTTAACGTATATAAAATTGAACATTTTTATGAACACTTTCTTTTTGTGTTGTCTTTGTCTTTCTATTTGATTCAAGATAGATGAAATTTGTTAGGATTTGGATTAGTTCTGCTTGGTATTTTGTCCTTCTTATATAGTGAAATTTGACTTCCTTCATATATTCTTGAATCAATGTACATAGAAATGCAATTTTTACTAGACGTACTGCCTTAGAACATATTTATTGTGATTACAATACATTTTTCAAACTTTTTCTGTTAAAGATGAGTTTAACTAGTTTACAATTTAGTCTCCGAAATCAACTTCCGACTTATAACGATGAGTGTACACTATTTTGAGTTAACGTGTAAAAAATTCAACATTTTTATGAACTCTTTATTTTTGTCTTGGCTTTGTCTTTCAATTTGACTCAAATAGATGAAATTTGTTAGAATTTGGATTAGTTCTGGCTGGTTTTTCATCCTTCTTATATTGTGAAATTTGACTTCCTTCATATTTTCTTGAATCAACGTACACATAAATGTAATTTTTACTAGACGTAATGCCTTAGAACATATTATTTGTGATAACAATATATTTTTCAAACTTTTTAAGTTAAAGATGAGTTTTTCTAGTTTACAATTTACTTTCAGAAATCAATTTCAGACTTATAACGAAGTGTGTACACTTTTTTGAGTTAACGTATAAAAAATTAAACATTTTTATGAACTCTTTGTTTTGTGTTGGCTTTGTCTTTCTATTTGATTCAAATAGATGAAGTTTGTTAAAATATGGATTAGTTCTGGCTGGTCTTTCATCCTTCTTATATTGTGAAATTTGATTTCCTTCATATTTTCTCGAATCAACGTACATAGAAATGTAATTTTTACTAAACGGAATGCCTTAGAACATATTATTTTGTGATTACAATACATTTTTCAAAAAATTTCTGTTAAGAGATGAGTTTATCTAGGTTAGAATTTATTTTCAAAAATAAATTTCAGACGTATAACGAAGCGTGTAGACTTTTTTGAGTTAACATAAATAAAATTCAACATTTTTATAACCTCTTTCTTTTTGTGTTGGCTTGGTCTTTCTATTTGATTCAAGATAGATGAAATTTGTTAGGACTTGGATTAGTTCTTCTTGGTCTTTCATCCTTCTTCTATGGTGAAATTTGACTTCCTTCATATTTTCTTGAATCAACGTACATAGAAATGCAATTTTTACTAGACGTATTGCCTTAGAACATATTAATTGTAATTACAATACTTTTCTCAAACTTTTTCTTTTAAAGATGAGTTTATCTAGTTTACAATTTAGTCTCAGAAATCAATTTTCGACTTATAACGAAGTGTGTAGACTTTTTGAGTAAACGTATATAAAACTCAACATTTTTATGAACACTTTCTTTTTGTGTTGGCTTTGTCTTTCTATTTGGTTCAAGATAAATGAATTTTTTTAGGATTTAGATTAGTTCTGCTTGGTCTTTCGTCCTTCTTCTATAGTGAAATTAGCCTACCTTCATATTTTCTTTAATCAACGTACATAGAAATTCAATTTTTACTAGACTTAATGCCTTAGAACATATTATTTGTGATTACAATATATTATTCAAGCTTTTTATGTTAAATATGAGTTTATCTAGTTTACAATTTAGTCTCAGAAATCAACTTCCGACTTATAACGAAGAGTGTAGACTTTTTTGAGTCAACGTATAAATTCAACATTTTTATGAACTCTTTATTTTTGTATTGGCTTTGTCTTTCAATTTGATTCAAATAGATGAAGTTTTTTAGAATATGGATTAGTTCTGGCTGGTCTTTCATCCTTCTTATATTGTGAAATTTGACTGCCTTCATATTTTCTCGAATCAACGTACATAGAAATGCAATTTTTATTAGATGGAATGCCTTAGAACATATTATTTGTGATTACAATACATTTTTCAAACTTTTTCTGTTAAGAGATGAGTTTATCTAGGTTACAATTTATTTTCAAAAATCAATTTCAGACGTATAACGAAGCGTGTAGACTTTTTTGAGTTAACATAAATAAAATTCAACATTTCTATGAACTCTTTATTTTTGTATTGGCTTTGTCTTTCAATTTGATTCAAATAGATGAAGTTTGTTAGAATATGGATTAGTTCTGGTTGGTCTTTCATCCTTCTTCTATGGTGAAATTTGACTTCCTTCATATTTTCTCGAATCAACGTACATAGAAATGCAATTTTTACTAGGCGTATAGCCTTAGAACATATTAATAGTAATTACAATACTTTTTCAAACTTTTTCTGTTAAAGATGAGTTTATCTAGTTTATAATTTAGTCTCAGAAATCAATTTCCGACTTATAACGAAGTGTGTAGACTTTTTGAGTTAACGTAAATAAAATTCAACATTTTTATGAACACTTTCTTTTTGTGTTGGCTTTGTCTTTCTATTTGGTTCAAGATAGATGAAATTTTTTAGGATTTGGATTAGTTCTGCTTGGTCTTTTGTCCTTCTTCTATAGTGAAATTTGACTTCCTTCATATATTCATGAATCAACGTACATAGAAATGCAATTTTTACTAGACGTACTGCCTTAGAACATATTAATTGTGATTACAATACATTTTTTCAAACATTTTTTGTTAAAGATGAGTTTATCTAGTTTACAATTTAGTCTCAGAAATCAATTTCCGACTTATAACGAAGTGTGTAGACTTTTTGAGTTAACGTATATAAAATTCAACATTTTTATGAACACTTTCTTTTTGTGTTGTCTTTGTATTTCTATTTGATTCAAGATAGATGAAATTTGTTAGGATTTGGATTAGTTCTGCTTGGTATTTTGTCCTTCTTATATAGTGAAATTTGACTTCCTTCA
This sequence comes from Papaver somniferum, assembly GCF_003573695.1. Lineage (NCBI taxonomy): Eukaryota > Viridiplantae > Streptophyta > Magnoliopsida > Ranunculales > Papaveraceae > Papaver > Papaver somniferum. The sequence continues at coordinate 2,403,185 of NW_020647860.1, forward strand.
TATATTCTTGAATCAATGTATATAGAAATGCAATTTTTACTAGACGTACTGCCTTAGAACATATTTATTGTGATTACAATACATTTTTCAAACTTTTTCTGTTAAAGATGAGTTTAACTAGTTTAAAATTTAGTCTCCGAAATCAACTTCCGACTTATAACGAAGAGTGTACACTATTTTGAGTTAACGTGTAAAAAATTCAACATTTTTATGAACTCTTTATTTTTGTCTTGGATTTGTCTTTCAATTTGACTCAAATAGATGAAATTTGTTAGAATTTGGATTAGTTCTGGCTGGTTTTTCAACCTTCTTATATTGTGAAATTTGACTTCCTTCATATTTTCTTGAATCAACGTACACAGAAATGTAATTTTTACTAGACGTAATGCCTTAGAACATATTATTTGTGATAACAATATATATTTCAAACTTTTTAAGTTAAAGATGAGTTTTTCTAGTTTACAATTTACTTTCAGAAATCAATTTCAGACTTATAACGAAGTGACACTTTTTTGAGTTAACGTATAAAAAATTAAACATTTTTATGAACTCTTTGTTTTGTGTTGGCTTTGTCTTTCTATTTGATTCAAATAGATGAAGTTTGATAAAATATGGATTAGTTCTGGCTGGTCTTTCATCCTTCTTATATTGTGAAATTTGATTTCCTTCATATTTTCTCGAATCAACGTACATAGAAATGTAATTTTTACTAGACGGAATGCCTTAGAACATATTATTTTGTGATTACAATACAT
>NW_020647860.1:2403949-2404149 GCF_003573695.1 Papaver somniferum
TTTCATCCTTCTTCTATGGTGAAATTTGACTTCCTTCATATTTTCTTGAATCAACGTACATAGAAATGCAATTTTTACTAGACGTATTGCCTTAGAACATATTAATTGTAATTACAATACTTTTCTCAAACTTTTTCTTTTAAAGATGAGTTTATCTAGTTTACAATTTAGTCTCAGAAATCAATTTTCGACTTATAACG
>NW_020647860.1:2404159-2435460 GCF_003573695.1 Papaver somniferum
AATATGGATTAGTTCTGGCTGGTCTTTCATCCTTCTTATATTGTGAAATTTGATTTCCTTCATATTTTCTCGAATCAACGTACATAGAAATGTAATTTTTACTAGACGGAATGCCTTAGAACATATTATTTTGTGATTACAATACATTTTTCAAAAAATTTCTGTTAAGAGATGAGTTTATCTAGGTTAGAATTTATTTTGAAAAATCAATTTCAGACGTATAACGAAGCGTGTAGACTTTTTTGAGTTAACATAAATAAAATTCAACATTTTTATGACCTCTTTCTTTTTGTGTTGGCTTGGTCTTTCTATTTGATTCAAGATAGATGAAATTTGTTAGGACTTGGATTAGTTCTTCTTGGTGTTTCATCCTTCTTCTATGGTGAAATTTGACTTCCTTCATATTTTCTTGAATCAACGTACATAGAAATGCAATTTTTACTAGACGTATTGCCTTAGAACATATTAATTGTAATTACAATACTTTTCTCAAACTTTTTCTTTTAAAGATGAGTTTATCTAGTTTACAATTTAGTCTCAGAAATCAATTTTCGACTTATAACGAAGTGTGTAGACTTTTTGAGTAAACGTATATAAAACTCAACATTTTTATGAACACTTTCTTTTTGTGTTGGCTTTGTCTTTCTATTTGGTTCAAGATAAATGAATTTTTTTAGGATTTAGATTAGTTCTGCTTGGTCTTTCGTCCTTCTTCTATAGTGAAATTTGACTTCCTTCATATATTCATGAATCAACGTACATAGAAATGCAATTTTTACTAGACGTACTGCCTTAGAACATATTAATTGTGATTACAATACATTTTTTCAAACTTTTTCTGTTAAAGATGAGTTTATCTAGTTTACAATTTAGTCTCAGATATCAATTTCTGACTTATAACGAAGTGTGTAGACTTTTTGAGTTAACGTATATAAATTCAACATTTTTATGAACACTTTCTTTTTGTGTTGTCTTTGTCTTTCTATTTGATTCAAGATAGATGAAATTTGTTAGGATTTGGATTAGTTCTGCTTGGTATTTTGTCCTTCTTATATAGTGAAATTTGACTTCCTTCATATATTCTTGAATCAATGTACATAGAAATGCAATTTTTACTAGACGTTCTGCCTTAGAACATATTTATGGTGATTACAATACATTTTTCAAACTTTTTCTGTTAAAAATGAGTTTAACTAGTTTACAATTTAGTCTCCGAAATCAACTTCCGACTTATAACGAAGAGTGTAGACTATTTTGAGTTAACGTGTAAAAAATTCAACATTTTTATGAACTCTTTATTTTTGTCTTGGCTTTGTCTTTCAATTTGACTCAAATAGATGAAATTTGCTAGAATTTGGATTAGTTCTAGCTGGTTTTTCATCCTTCTTATATTGTGAAATTTGACTTCCTTCATATTTTCTTGAATCAACGTACACAAAAATGTAATTTTTACTAGACGTAATGCCTTAGAACATATTATTTGTGATAACAATATATTTTTCAAACTTTTTAAGTTAAAGATGAGTTTTTCTAGTTTACAATTTAGTTTCAGAAATCAATTTCAGACTTATAACGAAGTGTGTACACTTTTTTGAGTTAACGTATAAAAAATTAAACATTTTTATGAACTCTTTGTTTTGTGTTGGCTTTGTCTTTCTATTTGATTCAAATATATGAAGTTTGTTAGAATATGGATTAGTTCTGGCTGGTCTTTCATCCTTCTTATATTGTGAAATTTGATTTCCTTCATATTTTCTCGAATCAACGTACATAGAAATGTAATTTTTACTAGACGGAATGCCTTAGAACATATTATTTTGTGATTACAATACATATTTCAAAAAATTTCTGTTAAGAGATGAGTTTATCTAGGTTAGAATTTATTTTCAAAAATCAACTTCAGACGTATAACGAAGCGTGTAGACTTTTTTGAGTTAACATAAATAAAATTCAACATTTTTATGACCTATTTCTTTTTGTTTTGTCTTGGTCTTTCTATTTGATTCAAGATAGATGAAATTTGTTAGGACTTGGATTAGTTCTTCTTGGTCTTTCATCCTTCTTCTATGGTGAAATTTGACTTCCTTCATATTTTCTTGAATCAACGTACATAGAAATGCAATTTTTACTAGACGTATTGCCTTAGAACATATTAATTGTAATTACAATACTTTTCTCAAACTTTTTCTTTTAAAGATGAGTTTATCTAGTTTACAATTTAGTCTCAGAAATCAATTTTCGACTTATAACGAAGTGTGTAGACTTTTGAGTAAACGTATATAAAACTCAACATTTTTATGAACACTTTCTTTTTGTGTTGGCTTTGTCTTTCTATTTGGTTCAAGATAAATGAATTTTTTTAGGATTTAGATTAGTTCTGCTTGGTCTTTCGTCCTTCTTCTATAGTGAAATTTGACTTCCTTCATATATTCATGAATCAACGTACATAGAAATGCAATTTTTACTAGACGTACTGCCTTAGAACATATTAATTGTGATTACAATACATTTTTTCAAGCTTTTTCTGTTAAAGATGAGTTTATCTAGTTTACAATTTAGTCTCAGAAATCAATTTCCGACTTATAACGAAGTGTGTAGACTTTTTGAGTTAACGTATATAAAATTCAACATTTTTATGAACACTTTCTTTTTGTGTTGTCTTTGTCTTTCTATTTGATTCAAGATAGATGAAATTTGTTAGGATTTGGATTAGTTCTGCTTGGTCTTTTGTCCTTCTTATATAGTGAAATTTGACTTCCTTCATATATTCTTGAATCAATGTACATAGAAATGCAATTTTTACTAGACGTTCTGCCTTAGAACATATTTATGGTGATTACAATACATTTTTCAAACTTTTTCTGTTAAAGATGAGTTTAACTAGTTTACAATTTAGTCTCCGAAATCAACTTCCGACTTATAACGAAGAGTGTAGACTATTTTGAGTTAACGTGTAAAAAATTCAACATTTTTATGAACTCTTTATTTTTGTCTTGGCTTTGTCTTTCAATTTGACTCAAATAGATGAAATTTGTTAGAATTTGGATTAGTTCTAGCTGGTTTTTCATCCTTCTTATATTGTGAAATTTGACTTCCTTCATATTTTCTTGAATCAACGTACACAGAAATGTAATTTTTACTAGACGTAATGCCTTAGAACATATTATTTGTGATAACAATATATTTTTCAAACTTTTTAAGTTAACGATGAGTTTTTCTAGTTTACAATTTAGTTTCAGAAATCAATTTCAGACTTATAACGAAGTGTGTACACTTTTATGAGTTAACGTATAAAAAATTAAACATTTTTATGAACTCTTTGTTTTGTGTTGGCTTTGTCTTTCTATTTGATTCAAATATATGAAGTTTGTTAGAATATGGATTAGTTCTGGCTGGTCTTTCATCCTTCTTATATTGTGAAATTTGACTTCCTTCATATATTCTCGAATCAACGTACATAGAAATGCAATTTTTACTAGAGGGAATGCCTTAGAACATATTATTTGTGATTACAATACATTTTTCAAAATTTTTCTGTTTAGAGATGAGTTTATCTAGGTTACAATTTATTTTCAGAAATCAATTTCAGACTTATAACGAAGCGTGTAGACTTTTTTGAGTTAACATAAATAAAATTCAACATTTTTATGACCTCTTTCTTTTTGTGTTGGCTTGGTCTTTCTATTTGATTCAAGATAGATGAAATTTGTTAGGACTTGGATTAGTTCTTCTTGGTCTTTCATCCTTCTTCTATGGTGAAATTTGACTTCCTTCATATTTTCTTGAATCAACGTACATAGAAATGCAATTTTTACTAGACGTATTGCCTTAGAACATATTAATTGTAATTACAATACTTTCTCAAACTTTTTCTTTTAAAGATGAGTTTATCTAGTTTACAATTTAGTCTCAGAAATCAATTTTCGACTTATAACGCAGTGTGTAGACTTTTTGAGTAAACGTATATAAAATTCCACATTTTTATGAACACTTTCTTTTTGTGTTGGCTTTGTCTTTCTATTTGGTTCAAGATAAATGAATTTTTTTAGGATTTAGATTAGTTCTGCTTGGTCTTTCGTCCTTCTTCTATAGTGAAATTTGACTTCCTTCATATATTCATGAATCAACGTACATAGAAATGCAATTTTTACTAGACGTACTGCCTTAGAACATATTAATTGTGATTACAATACAGTTTTTCAAACTTTTTCTGTTAAAATGAGTTTATCTAGTTTACAATTTAGTCTCAGAAATCAATTTCCGACTTATAACGAAGTGTGTAGACTTTTTGAGTTAACGTATATAAAATTCAACATTTTTTTGAACACTTTGTTTTTGTGTTGTCTTTGTCTTTCTATTTGATTCAAGATAGATGAAATTTGTTAGGATTTGGATTAGTTCTGCTTGGTCTTTTGTCCTTCTTATATAGTGAAATTTGACTTCCTCCATATATTCTTGAATCAATGTACATAGAAATGCAATTTTTACTAGACGTTCTGCCTTAGAACATATTTATTGTGATTACAATACATTTTTCAAACTTTTTCTGTTAAAGATGAGTTTAACTAGTTTACAATTTAGTCTCCGAAATCAACTTCCGGCTTATAACGAAGACTGTAGACTATTTTGAGTTAACGTGTAAAAAATTCAACATTTTTATGAACTCTTTATTTTTGTCTTGGCTTTGTCTTTCAATTTGACTCATATAGATGAAATTTGTTAGAATTTGAATTAGTTCTGGCTGGTTTTTCATCCTTCTTATATTGTGAAATTTGACTTCCTTCATATTTTCATGAATCAACGTACACAGAAATGTAATTTTTACTAGAGGTAATGCCTTAGAACATATTATTTGTGATAACAATATATTTTTCAAACTTTTTAAGTTAAAGATGAGTTTTTCTAGTTTACAATTTAGTTTCAGAAATCAATTTCAGACTTATAACGAAGTGTGTACACTTTTTTGAGTTAACGTATAAAAAATTAAACATTTTTATGAACTCTTTGTTTTGTGTTGGCTTTGTCTTTCTATTTGATTCAAATATATGAAGTTTGTTAGAATATGGATTAGTTCTGGCTGGTCTTTCATCCTTCTTATATTGTGAAATTTGACTTCCTTCATATATTCTCGAATCAACGTACATAGAAATGCAATTTTTACTAGACGGAATGCCTTAGAACATATTATTTGTGATTACAATACATTTTTCAAAATTTTTCTGTTTAGAGATGAGTTTATCTAGGTTACAATTTATTTTCAGAAATCAATTTCAGACTTATAACGAAGCGTGTAGACTTTTTTGAGTTAACATAAATAAAATTCAACATTTTTATGACCTCTTTCTTTTTGTGTTGGCTTGGTCTTTCTATTTGATTCAAGATAGATGAAATTTGTTAGGACTTGGATTAGTTCTTCTTGGTCTTTCATCCTTCTTCTATGGTGAAATTTGACTTCCTTCATATTTTCTTGAATCAACGTACATAGAAATGCAATTTTTACTAGACGTATTGCCTTAGAACATATTAATTGTAATTACAATACTTTTCTCAAACTTTTTCTTTTAAAGATGAGTTTATCTAGTTTACAATTTAGTCTCAGAAATCAATTTTCGACTTATAACGCAGTGTGTAGACTTTTTGAGTAAACGTATATAAAATTCCACATTTTTATGAACACTTTCTTTTTGTGTTGGCTTTGTCTTTCTATTTGGTTCAAGATAAATGAATTTTTTTAGGATTTAGATTAGTTCTACTTGGTCTTTCGTCCTTCTTCTATAGTGAAATTTGACTTCCTTCATATATTTATGAATCAACGTACATAGAAATGCAATTTTTACTAGACGTACTGCCTTAGAACATATTAATTGTGATTACAATACAGTTTTTCAAACTTTTTCTGTTAAAATGAGTTTATCTAGTTTACAATTTAGTCTCAGAAATCAATTTCCGACTTATAACGAAGTGTGTAGACTTTTTGAGTTAACGTATATAAAATTCAACATTTTTTTGAACACTTTGTTTTTGTGTTGTCTTTGTCTTTCTATTTGATTCAAGATAGATGAAATTTGTTAGGATTTGGATTAGTTCTGCTTGGTCTTTTGTCCTTCTTATATAGTGAAATTTGACTTCCTCCATATATTCTTGAATCAATGTACATAGAAATGCAATTTTTACTAGACGTTCTGCCTTAGAACATATTTATTGTGATTACAATACATTTTTCAAACTTTTTCTGTTAAAGATGAGTTTAACTAGTTTACAATTTAGTCTCCGAAATCAACTTCCGACTTATAACGAAGACTGTAGACTATTTTGAGTTAACGTGTAAAAAATTCAACATTTTTATGAACTCTTTATTTTTGTCTTGGCTTTGTCTTTCAATTTGACTCATATAGATGAAATTTGTTAGAATTTGAATTAGTTCTGGCTGGTTTTTCATCCTTCTTATATTGTGAAATTTGACTTCCTTCATATTTTCATGAATCAACGTACACAGAAATGTAATTTTTACTAGAGGTAATGCCTTAGAACATATTATTTGTGATAACAATATATTTTTCAAACTTTTTAAGTTAAAGATGAGTTTTTCTAGTTTACAATTTAGTTTCAGAAATCAATTTCAGACTTATAACGAAGTGTGTACACTTTTTTGAGTTAACGTATAAAAAATTAAACATTTTTATGAACTCTTTATTTTTGTGTTTGCTTTGTCTTTCTATTTGATTCAAATAGATGAAGTTTGTTAGAATATGGATTAGTTCTGGCTGGTCTTTCATCCTTCTTATATTGTGAAATTTGACTTCCTTCATATTTTCTCGAATCAACGTACATAGAAATGCAATTTTTACTAGACGGAATGCCTTAGAACATATTATTTGTGATTTCAATACGTTTTTCAAACTTTTTCTGTTAAGAGATGAGTTTATCTAGGTTACAATTTATTTTCATAAATCAATTTCAGACGTATAACGAAGCGTGTAGACTTTTTTGAGTTAACATAAATAAAATTCAACATTTTTATGACCTTTTTTTTTTGTGTTGGCTTTGTCTTTCTATTTGATTCAAGATAGATGAAATTTGTTAGGACTTGGATTAGTTCTTCTTGGTCTTTCATCCTTCTTCGATGGTGAAATTTGACTTCCTTCATATTTTCTTGAATCAACGTACATAGAAATGCAATTTTTACTAGACGTATTGCCTTAGAACATATTAATTGTGATTACAATACATATTTTCAAACTTTTTCTGTTAAAGATGAGTTTATCTAGTTTACAATTTAGTCTCAGAAATCAATTTCCGACTAATAACGAAGTGTGTAGACTTTTTGAGTTAACGTATATAAAATTCAACATTTTTATGAACACTTTCTTTTTGTGTTGTCTTTGTCTTTCTAATTGATTCAAGATAGATGAAATTTGTTAGGATTTGGATTAGTTCTGCTTGGTCTTTTGTCCTTCTTATATAGTGAAATTTGACTTCCTTCACATATTCTTGAATCAATGTACATAGAAATGCAATTTTTACTAGACGTTCTGCCTTAGAACATATTTATGGTGATTACAATACATTTTTCAAACTTTTTCTGTTAAAGATGAGTTTAACTAGTTTACAATTTAGTCTCCGAAATCAACTTCCGACTTATAACGACGAGTGTAGACTATTTTGAGTTAACGTGTAAAAAATTCAACATTTTTATGAACTCTTTATTTTTGTCTTGGCTTTGTCTTTCAATTTGACTCAAATAGATGAAATTTGTTAGAATTTGGATTAGTTCTAGCTGGTTTTTCATCCTTCTTATATTGTGAAATTTGACTTCCTTCATATTTTCTTGAATCAACGTACACAGAAATGTAATTTTTACTAGACGTAATGCCTTAGAACATATTATTTGTGATAACAATATCTTTTTCAAACTTTTTAAGTTAAAGATGAGTTTTTCTAGTTTACAATTTAGTTTCAGAAATCAATTTCAGACTTATAACGAAGTGTGTACACTTTTTTGAGTTAACGTATAAAAAATTAAACATTTTTATGAACTCTTTGTTTTGTGTTGGCTTTGTCTTTCTATTTGATTCAAATATATGAAGTTTGTTAGAATATGGATTAGTTCTGGCTGGTCTTTCATCCTTCTTATATTGTGAAATTTGACTTCCTTCATATATTCTCGAATCAACGTACATAGAAATGCAATTTTTACTAGACGGAATGCCTTAGAACATATTATTTGTGATTACAATACATTTTTCAAACTTTTTCTGTTAAGAGAAGAGTTTATCTAGGTTACAATTTATTTTCAGAAATCAATTTCAGACGTATAACGAAGCATGTAGACTTTTTTGAGTTAACATAAATAAAATTCAACATTTTTATGACCTCTTTCTTTTTGTGTTGGCTTTGTCTTTCTATTTGATTCAAGATAGATGAAATTTTTTAGGACTTGGATTAGTTCTTCTTGGTCTTTCATCCTTCTTATATGGTGAAATTTGACTTCCTTCATATTTTCTTGAATCAACGTACATAGAAATGCAATTTTTACTAGACGTATTGCCTTAGAACACATTAATTGTGATTACAATACATTTTTTCAAACTTTTTCTGTTAAAGATGAGTTTATCTAGTTTACAATTTAGTCTCAGAAATCAATTTCCGACTTATAACGAAGTGTGTAGACTTTTTGAGTTAACGTATATAAAATTCAACATTTTTATGAACACTTTCTTTTTGTGTTGTCTTTGTCTTTCTATTTGATTCAAGATAGATGAAATTTGTTAGGATTTGGATTAGTTCTGCTTGGTCTTTTTTCCTTCTTATATAGTGAAATTTGACTTCCTTCATATATTCTTGAATCAATGTACATAGAAATGCAATTTTTACTAGACGTTCTGCCTTAGAACATATTTATTGTGATTACAATACATTTTTTCAAACTTTTTCTGTTAAAGATGAGTTTAACTAGTTTACAATTTAGTCTCCGAAATCAACTTCCGACTTATAACGAAGACTGTAGACTATTTTGAGTTAACGTGTAAAAAATTCAACATTTTTATGAACTCTTTATTTTTGTCTTGGCTTTGTCTTTCAATTTGACTCATATAGATGAAATTTGTTAGAATTTGGATTAGTTCTGGCTGGTTTTTCATCCTTCTTATATTGTGAAATTTGACTTCCTTCATATTTTCATGAATCAACGTACACAGAAATGTAATTTTTACTAGAGGTAATGCCTTAGAACATATTATTTGTGATAACAATATATTTTTCAAACTTTTTAAGTTAAAGATGAGTTTTTCTAGTTTACAATTTAGTTTCAGAAATCAATTTCAGACTTATAACGAAGTGTGTACACTTTTTTGAGTTAACGTATAAAAAATTAAACATTTTTATGAACTCTTTATTTTTGTGTTTGCTTTGTCTTTCTATTTGATTCAAATAGATGAAGTTTGTTAGAATATGGATTAGTTCTGGCTGGTCTTTCATCCTTCTTATATTGTGAAATTTGACTTCCTTCATATTTTCTCGAATCAACGTACATAGAAATGCAATTTTTACTAGACGGAATGCCTTAGAACATATTATTTGTGATTACAATACATTTTTCAAAATTTTTCTGTTAAGAGATGAGTTTATCTAGGTTACAATTTATTATCAGAAATCAATTTCAGACGTATAACGAAGCGTGTAGACTTTTTTGAGTTAACATAAATAAAATTCAACATTTTTATGACCTCTTTCTTTTTGTGTTGGCTTTGTCTTTCTATTTGATTCAAGATAGATGAAATTTGTTAGGACTTGGATTAGTTCTTCTTGGTCTTTCATCCTTTTTCTATGGTGAAATTTGACTTCCTTTATACATTCATGAATCAACGTACAAAGAAATGCAATTTTATTAGACGTACTGCCTTAGAACATATTAATTGTGATTACAATACATTTTTTCAAACTTGTTCTGTTAAAGATGAGTTTATCTAGTTTACAATTTAGTCTCAGAAATCAATTTCCGACTTATAACGAAGTGTGTAGACTTTTTGAGTTAACGTATATAAAATTCAACATTTTTATGAACACTTTCTTTTTGTGTTGTCTTTGTCTTTCTATTTGATTCAAGATAGATTAAATTTTTTAGGATTTGGATTAGTTCTGCTTGGTCTTTTGTCCTTCTTCTAATGTAAAATTTGACTTCCTTCATATATTCTTGAATCAATGTACATAGAAATGCACTTTTTACTAGACGTACTGCCTTAGAACATATTTATTGTGATTACATTACATTTTGCAAACTTTTTATGTTAAAGATGAGTTTAACTAGTTTACAATTTAGTCTCCGAAATCAACTTCCGACTTATAACGAAGAGTGTAGACTATTTTGAGTTAACGTATAAAAAATTCAACATTTTTATGAACTCTTTATTTTTGTCTTGGCTTTGTCTTTCAATTTAATTCAAATAGATGACATTTGTTAGATTTTGGATTAGTTCTGGCTGGTCTTTCATCCTTCTTATATTGCGAAATTTGACTTCCTTCATATTTTCTTGAATCAACTTACACAGAAATGCAATTTTTACTAGACGTAATGCCTTAGAACATATTATTTGTGATTACAATATATTTTTCAAACATTTTAATTTAAAGATGCGTAAATCTGTTTACAATTTAGTTTCAGAAATCAATCTCAGACTTATAACGAAGTGTGTACACTTTTTTGAGTTAACGTATAAAAAATTAAACATTTTTATGAACTCTTTATTTTTGTGTTGGCTTTGTCTTTCTATTTGATTCAAGATAGGTGAAATTTGTTTGGAATTAGATTAATTCTGCTTGGTCTTTCATCCTTCTTTTCAAACTTTTTCTGTTAAAGATGAGTTTATCTAGTTTACAGATTAGTCTCAGAAATGAATTTCCGACTTATAACGAAGTGTGTAAACTTTTTTGAATTAACATATATAATATTTAACATTTTTATGAACTCTTTGTTTTTGTGTTGGCTTTGTATTTCTATTTGATTCAAGATAGATGAAACTTGTTAGGATTTGGATTAGTTTTCATGGTCTTTCATCCTTCTTCTATTGTGAAATTTTCCTACCTTCATATTTTCTTGAATCAACATACATAAAAATGCAATTTTACTAGACGTAATTCCTTAGAACATATTATTTGTGATTACAATACATTTTTCAAACTTTTTCTGTTAAAGATGAGTTTATCTAGTTTACAATTTAGTTTCAGAAATCAATTCCAGACTTATAACAAAGTGTGTACACTTTTTTGAGTTAACGTATAAAAAATTCAACATTTTTATGAACTCTTTATTTTTGTGTTGGCTTTGTCTTTCTATTTGATTCAAGATAGGTGAAATTTGTTAGGAATTAGATTGATTCTGCTTGGTCTTTCATCCTTCTTTTCAAGCTTTTTCTGTTAAAGAGGAGTTTATCTAGTTTAAATATTAGTCTCAGTAATGAATTTCCGACTTATAACGAAGTGTGTAGACTTTTTTGAGTTGACGTATATAAAATTTAACATTTTTATGAATTCTTTCTTTTTGTGTTGGCTTTCTCTTTCTATTTGATTCAAGATAGATGAAATTTGTTAGGATTTAGATTAGTTCTGGCTGGTCTTTCATCCTTCTTCTATTATGAAATTTGACTTCCTTCATATTTTCTTGAATCAACGTACACATAAATGCAATTTTTACTAGACGTAATGCCTTACAACATATTATTTGTGATTACAATATATTTTTTCAAACTTTTTCTGCTAAAGATGAGTTTATCTAGTTTACAATTTAGTCTCAGAAATCAATTTCCGACTTATAACGAAGTGTGTAGACTTTTTGAGTTAACGTATATAAAATTCAACATTTTTATGAACACTTTCTTTTTGTGTTGTCTTTGTCTTTCTATTTGATTCAAGATAGATGAAATTTGTTAGAATTTGGATTAGTTCTGGCTTGTCTTTCATCCTTCTTATATTGTGAAATTTGACTTCCTTCATATTTTCTTGAATCAACGTACTCAGAAATGTAATTTTTACTAGACGTAATGCCTTAGAACATATTATTTGTGATAACAATATATTTTTCAAACTTTTTCTATTAAGAGATGAGTTTATTTAGGTTACAATTTATTTACAGAAATCAATTTCAGACGTATAACGAAGCGTGTAGACTTTTTTGAGTTAACATAAATAAAATTCAACAATTTTATGACCTCTTTCTTTTTGTGTTGGCTTTGTCTTTCTATTTGATTCAAGATAGATGAAATTTGTTAGGACTTGGATTAGTTCTTCTTGGTCTTTCATCCTTCTTCTATGGTGAAATTTGACTTCCTTCATATTTTCTTGAATCAACGTACATAGAAATGCAATTTTTACTAGACGTATTGCCTTAGAACATATTAATTGTAATTACAATACTTTTTTCAAACTTTTTCTGTTAAAGATGAGTTTATCTAGTTTACAATTTAGTCTCAGAAATCAATTTCCGAATTATAACGAAGTGTGTAGACTTTTTGAGTTAACGTATATAAAATTCAACATTTTTATGAACACTTTCTTTTTGTGTTGTCTTTGTCTTTCTATTTGATTCAAGATAGATTAAATTTGTTAGGATTTGGATTAGTTCTGCTTGGTCTTTTGTCCTTCTTCTATAGTGAAATTTGACTTCCTTCATATATTCTTGAATCAACGTACATAGAAATGCACTTTTAACTAGACGTACTGCATTAGAACATATTTATTGTGATTACAATACATTTTAAAAACTTTTTCTGTTAAAGATGAGTTTAACTAGTTTACAATTTAGTCTCCGAAATCAACTTCCGACTTATAACGAAGAGTGTAGACTATTTTGAGTTAACGTATAAAAAATTCAACATTTTTATGAACTCTTTATTTTTGTCTTGGCTTTGTCTTTCAATTTGATTCAAATAGATGACATTCGTTAGAATTTGGGTTAGTTCTGGCTGGTCTTTTATCCTGCTTATATTGCGAAATTTGACTTCCTTCATAGTTTCTTGAATCAACGTACACAGAAATGCAATTTTTACTAGACGTAATGCCTTAGAACATATTATTTCTGATTACAATATATTTTTCAAACATTTTAAGTTAAAGATGAGTTTATCTGTTTACAATTTAGTTTCAGAAATCAATTTCAGACTTATAACGAAGTGTGTACACTTTTTTTAGTTAACGTATAAAAAATTAAATATTTTTATGAACTCTTTATTTTTGTGTTGGCTTTGTCTTTCTATTTGATTCAACATAGGTGAAATTTGTTTGGAATTAGATTAATTCTGCTTGGTCTTTCATCCTTCTTTTCAAACTTTTTCTGTTAAAGATGAGTTTATCTAGTTTACAGATTAGTCTCAGAAATGAATTTCCGACTTCTAACGAAGTGTCTACACTTTTTTGAGTTAACGTATATAAAATTTAACATTTTTATGAACTCTTTCTTTTTATGTTGGCTTTGTCTTTTTCTATTTGATTCAAGAAAGATGAAATTTGTTAGGATTTGGATTAGTTTGCATGGTCTTTCATCCTTCTTCTATTGTGAAATTTGCCTACCTTCATATTTTCTTGAACCAACGTACATAGAAATGCAATTTTTACTAGACGTAATGCCTTAGAACATATTATTTGTGATTACAATACATTTTTCAAACTTTTTCTGTTAAAGATGAGTTTATCTAGTTTACAATTTAGTTTCAGAAATCAATTCCTGACTTATAACAAAGTGTGTACACTTTTTTGAGTTAACGTATAAAAAATTCAACATTTTTATGAACTCTTTATTTTTGTGCTGGCTTTGTCTTTCTATTTGATTCAAGATAGGTGAAATTTGTTTGGAATTAGATTGATTCTGCTTGGTATTTCATCCTTCTTTTCAAGCTTTTTCTGTTAAAGAGGAGTTTAGCTAGTTTACATATTAGTCTCAGAATTGAATTTTCGACTTATAACGAAGTGTGTAGACTTTTTTGAGTTAACGTATATAAAATTTAACATTTTTATGAATTCTTTCTTTTTGTGTTGGCTTTGTCTTTCTATTTGATTCAAGATAGGTGAAATTTGTTAGGACTTGGATTAGTTCTTCTTGGTCTTTCATCCTTCTTCTATGGTGAAATTTGACTTCCTTCATATTTTCTTGAATCAACGTACATAGAAATGCAATTTTTACTAGACGTATTGCCTTAGAACATATTAATTGTAATTACAATACTTTTTTCAAACTTTTTCTGTTAAAGATGAGTTTATCTAGTTTACAATTTAGTTTCAGAAATCAATTTCCGACTTATAACGAAGTGTGTAGACTTTTTGAGTTAACATATATAAAATTCAACATTTTTATGAACACTTTCTTTTTGTGTTGGCTTTGTCTTTCAGTTTGATTCAAGATAGATGAAATTTGTTAGGATTTGGATTAGTTCTGCTTGGTCTTTTGTCCTTCTTCTATAGTGAAATTTGACTTCCTTCATATATTCTTGAATCAATGTACATAGAAATGCAATTATTACTAGACGTACTGCCTTAGAACATATTTATTGTGATTAGAATACATTTTTCAAACTTTTTCTGTTAAAGATGAGTTTAACTAGTTTACAATTTAGTCTCCGAAATCAACTTCCGACTTATAACGAAGAGTGTAGACTATTTTGATTTAATGTATAAAAAATTCAAGATTTTTATGAACTCTTTATTTTTGTCTTAGCTTTGTCTTTCAATTTGATTCAAATAGATGAAATTTGTTAGAATTTGGATTAGTTCTGGTAGGTCTTTCATCCTTCTTATATTGTGAAATTTGACTTCCTTCATATTTTCTTGAACAAACGTACACAGAAATGCAATTTTTACTAGACGTAATGCCTTAGAACATATTATTTGTGATTACAATATATTTTTCAAACTTTTTAAGTTAAAGATGAGTTTATCTGTTTACAATTTAGTTTCAGAAATCAATTTCAGACTTATAACGAAGTGTGTACACTTTTTTGAGTTAACGTATAAAAAAGTAAACATTTTTATGAACTCTTTATTTTTGTGTTGGCTTTGTCTTTCTATTTGATTCAAGATAGGTGAAATTTGTTTGGAATTAGATTAATTCTGGTTGGTCTTTCATCCTTCTTTTCAAAGTTTTTCTGTTAAAGATGAGTTTATCTAGTTTACAGATTAGTCTCAGAAATGAATTTCCGACTTATAACGAAGTGTGTAAACTTTTTTGAGTTAACGTATATAATATTTAACATTTTTATGAACTCTTTGTTTTTGTGTTGGCTTTGTATTTCTATTTGATTCAAGATAGATGAAACTTGTTAGGATTTGGATTAGTTTTCATGGTCTTTCATCCTTCTTCTATTGTGAAATTTTCCTACCTTCATATTTTCTTGAATCAACATACATACAAATGCAATTTTACAAGACGTAATGTCTTAGAACATATTATTTGTGATTACAATACATTTTTCAAACTTTTTCTGTTAAGGATGAGTTTATCTAGTTTACAATTTAATTTCAGAAATTAATTTCAGACTTATAACGAAGTGTGTACACTTTTTTGAGTTAACGTATAAAAAAAGTCAACATTTTTATGAACTATTTATTTTTGTGTTGGCTTTGTCTTTCTATTTGATTCAAGATAGGTGAAATTTGTTAGGAATTAGATTAATTATGCTTGGTCTTTCATCCTTCTTTTCAAACTTTTTCTGTTAAAGATGAGTTTATCTAGTTTATAGATTAGTCTCAGAAATGAATTTCCGACTTATAAAGAAGTGTCTAGACTTTTTTGAGTTAACGTATATAAAATTTAACATTTTTATGGACTCTTTCTTTTTGTGTTGGCTTTGTCTTTCTATTTGATTCAAGAAAGATGAAATTTGTTAGGATTTGGATTAGTTTGCATGGTCTTTCATCCTTCTTCTATTGTGAAATTTGCCTACCTTCATATTTTCTTGAATTAACGTACATAGAAATGCAATTTTTACTAGACGTAATGCCTTAGAACATATTATTTGTGATTACAATACATTTTTAAACTTTTTCTGTTAAAGATGAGTTTATCTAGTTTACAATTTAGTTTCACAAATCAATTCCAGACTTATAACAAAGTGTGTACACTTTTTTGAGTTAACGTATAAAATATTCAACATTTTTATGAACTCTTTATTTTTGTGTTGGCTTTGTCTTTCTATTTGATTCAAGATAGGTGAAATTTGTTAGGAATTAGATTGATTCTGCTTGGTCTTTCATCCTTCTTTTCAAGCTTTTTCTGTTAAAGAGGAGTTTATCTAGTTTACATATTAGTCTCAGAAATGAATTTTCGACTTATAACGAAGTGTGTAGACTTTTTTGAGTTAACGTATATAAAATTTAACATTTTTATGAATTCTTTATTTTTATGTTGGCTTTCTCTTTCTATTTGATTCAAGATAGATGAAATTTGTTAGGATTTGGATTAGTTCTGGCTGGTCTTTCATCCTTCTTCTATTGTGAAATTTGACTTCCTTCATATTTTCTTGAATCAACGTACACAGAAATGCAATTTTCCTAGACATAATGCCTTAGAACATATTGTTTGTGATTACAATATATTTTTCAAACTTTTTAAGTTAAAGATGAGTTTTTCTAGTTTACAATTTAGTTTCAGACATCAATTTCAGACTTATAACGAAGTGTGTACACTTTTTTCAGTTAACGTGTAAAACATTAAACATTTTTATGAACTCTTTATTTTTGTGTTGG
This sequence comes from Papaver somniferum, assembly GCF_003573695.1. Lineage (NCBI taxonomy): Eukaryota > Viridiplantae > Streptophyta > Magnoliopsida > Ranunculales > Papaveraceae > Papaver > Papaver somniferum. The sequence goes on from NW_020647860.1 coordinate 2,420,888, forward strand.
CTTTGTCTTTCTATTTAATTCAAATAGATGAAGTTTGTTAGAATATGGATTAGTTCTGGCTGGTCTTGCATCCTTCTTATATTGTGAAATTTGACTTACTTCATATTTTCTCGAATCAACGTACATAGAAATGCAATTTTTACTAGACGGAATGCCTTAGAACATATTATTTGTGATTACAATACATTTTTCAAACTTTTTCTGTTAAGCGATGAGCTTATCTAGGTTACAATTTATTTTCAGAAATCAATTTCAGACGTATAACCAAGCGTGTAGACTTTTTTGAGTTAACATAAATAAAATTCAACATTTTTATGACCTCTTTCTTTTTGTGTTGGCTTTGTCTTTCTATTTGATTCAAGATAGATGAAATTTGTTAGGACTTGGATTAGTTCTTCTTGGTCTTTCATCCTTCTACTATGGTGAAATTTGACTTCCTTCATATTTTCTTGAATCAACGTACATAGAAATGCAATTTTTACTAGACGTATTGCCTTAGAACATATTAATTGTAATTACAATACTTTTTTCAAACTTTTTCTGTTAAAGATGAGTTTATCTAGTTTACAATTTAGTCTCAGAAATCAATTTCTGAATTATAACGAAGTGTGTAGACTTTTTGAGTTAATGTATATAAAATTCAACATTTTTATGAACACTTTCTTTTTGTGTTGGCTTTGTCTTTCTATTTGGTTCAAGATAGATGAAATTTTTTAGGATTTGGATTAGTTCTGCTTGGTCTTTCGTCCTTCTTCTATAGTGAAATTTGACTTCCTTCATATATTCATGAATCAACGTACATAAAAATGCAATTTTTACTAGACGTACTGCCTTAGAACATATTAATTGTGATAACAATACATTTTTTCAAACTTTTTCTGTTAAAGATGAGTTTATCTTGTTTACAATTTAGTCTCAGAAATCAATTTCCGACTTATAACGAAGTGTGTAGACTTTTTGAGTTAACGTATATAAAATTCAACATTTTTATGAACACTTTCTTTTTGTGTTGTCTTTATCTTTCTATTTGATTCAAGATAGATGAAATTTGTTAGGATTTGGATTAGTTCTGCTTGGTCTTTTGTCCTTCTTCTATAGTGAATTTTGACTTCCTTCATATATTCTTGAATCAATGTACATAGAAATGCAATTTTTACTAGACGTACTGCCTTAGAACATATTTATTGTGATTACAATACATTTTTAAAACTTTTTCTGTTAAAGATGAGTTTAACTAGTTTACATATTAGTCTCCGAAATCAACTTCTGAATTATAACGAAGAGTGTAGACTATTTTGAGTCAACGTATATCAAATTCAACATTTTTATGAACTTTTTATTTTTGTCTTGGCTTTGTCTTTCAATTTGATTCAAATAGATGAAATTTGTTAGAATTTGGATTAGTTATGGATGGTCTTTCATCCTTCTTATTTTGTGAAATTTGACTTCCTTCATATTTTCTTGAATCAACGTACACAGAAATGCAATTTTTACTAGACGTAATGCCTTAGAACATATTATTTGTGATTACAATATATTTTTCAAACTTTTTTTTGTTAAAGATGAGTTTATCTGTTTACAATTTAGTTTCAGAAATCAATTTCAGACTTATAACGAAGTGTGTACACTTTTTTGAGTTAACGTATAAAAAATTAAACATTTTTATGAACTCTTTATTTTTGTGTTGGCTTTGTCTTTCTATTTGATTCAAGATAGGTGAAATTTGTTTGGAATTAGATTAGTTCTGCTTGGTGTTTCATCCTTCTTTTGAAACTTTTTCTGTTAAAGATGAGTTTATCTAGTTTACAGATTAGTCTCAGAAATGAATTTCCGACTTATAACGAAGTGTGTAAACTTTTTGGAGTTAACGTATATAATATTTAACATTTTTATGAACTCTTTCTTTTTGTGTTGGCTTTGTATTTCTATTTGATTCAAGATAGATGAAACTTGTTAGGATTTCTATTAGTTTTCGTTGTCTTTAATCCTTCTTTTATTGTGAAATTTTCCTACCTTCATATTTTATTGAATCAACATACATAAAAATGCAACTTTACAAGACGTAATGCCTTAGAACATATTATTTGTGATTACAATACATTTTTCAAACTTTTTCTGTTAAAGATGAATTTATCTAGTTTACAATTTAATTTCAGAAATTAATTTCAGACTTATAATGAAGTGTGTACACTTTTTTGAGTTAACGTATAAAAAAGTCAACATTTTAGGAACTCTTTATTTTTGTGTTGGCTTTGCCTTTCTATTTAATTCAAGATAGGTGAAATTTGTTAGGAATTAGATTAATTCTGCTTGGTCTTTCATCCTTCTTTTCAAACCTTTTCTGTTAAAGATGAGTTTATCTAGTTTACAGATTAGTCTCAGAAATGAATTTCCGATTTATAACGAAGTGTCTAGACTTTTTTGAGTTAACGTATATAAAATTTAACATTTTTATGAACTCTTTCTTTTTATGTTGGCTTTGTCTTTCTATTTGATTCAAGAAAGATGAAATTTGTTAGGCTTTGGATTAGTTTGCATGGTCTTTCATCCTTCTTCTATTGTGAAATTTGCCTACCTTCATATTTTCTTGAATCAACGTACATAGAAATGCAATTTTTACTAGACGTAATGCCTTAGAACATATTATTTGTGACTACAATACATTTTTCAAACTTTTTCTGTTAAAGATGAGTTTATCTAGTTTACAATTTAGTTTCAGAAATCAATTCCAGACTTATAACAAAGTGTGTACACTTTTTTGAGTTAAAGTATAAAATATTCAACATTTTAATGAACTCTTTATTTTTGTGTTGGCTTTGTCTTTCTATTTGATTCAAGATAGGTGAAATTTGTTAGGAATTAGATTGATTCTGCTTGGTCTTTCATCCTTCTTTTTAAGCTTTTTCTGTTAAAGAGGAGTTTATCTAGTTTACATATTAGTCTCAGAAATGAATTTCCGACTTATAACGAAGTGTGTAGACTTTTTTGAGTTAACGTATATAAAATTTAACATTTTTATGCATTCTTTCTTTTTGTGTTGGCTTTCTCTTTCTATTTGATTCAAGATAGATGAAATTTGTTAGGATTTGGATTAATTCTGGCTGGTCTTTCATCCTTCTTATATTGTGAAATTTGACTTCCTTCATATTTTCTTGAATCAACGTACACAGAAATGCAATTTTTACTAGACGTAATTCCTTAGAACATATTATTTGTTATTACAATATATTTTTCAAACTTTTTAAGTTAAAGATGAGTTTATCTAGTTTACAATTTAGTTTCATAATTCAATTTCAGACTTATAACGAAGTGTGTACACTTTTTTGAGTTAACGTATAAAAAATTAAACATTTTTATGAACTCTTTATTTTTGTGTTGGCTTTGTCTTTCTATTTGATTCAAGATAGGTGAAATTTTTTTGGAATTAGATTAATTCTGCTTGGTCTTTCATCCTTCTTTTCAAACTTTTTCTGTTAAAGATGGGTTTATCTAGTTTACAGATTAGTCTCAGAAATGAATTTACGACTTATAACGAAGTGTGTAAACTTTTTTGAGTTAACTTATATAATATTTAACATTTTTATGAACTCTTTCTTTTTGTGTTGGATTTGTCTTTCTATTTGATTCAAGATAGATGAAATTTGTTAGGATTTGGATTAGTTTTCATGGTTTTTCATCCTTCTTCTATTGTGAAATTTTCCTACCTTCATATTTTCTTGAATCAACATACATAAAAATGCAATTTTACTAGACGTAATGCCTTAGAACATATTATTTGTGATTACAATACATTTTTCAAACTTTTTCTGTTAAAGATGAGTTTATCTAGTTTACAATTTAATTTCAGAAATTAATTTCAGACTTATAACGAAGTGTGTACACTTTTTTGAGTTAACGTATAAAAAAGTCAACATTTTTATGAACTCTTTATTTTTGTGTTGGCTTTGTCTTTCTATTTGATTCAAGATAGGTGAAATTTGTTAGGAATTAAATTATTTCTGCTTGGTCTTTCATCCTTCGTTTCAAACTTTTTCCGTTAAAGATGAGTTTATCTAGTTTACAGATTCGTCTCAGAAATGAATTTCCGACTTATAACGAAGTGTTTAGACTTTTTTGAGTTAACGTATATAAAATTTTTATGAACTCTTTCCTTTTGTGTTGGCTTTGTCTTTTTATTTGATTCAAGAAAGATGAAATTTGTTAGGATTTGGATTAGTTTGTATGGTCTTTCATCCTTCTTCTATTGTGAAATTTGCCTACCTTCATATTTTCTTGAATCAACGTACATAGAAATGCAATTTTTACTAGACGTAATGCCTTAGAACATATTATTTGTGATTACAATACATTTTTCAAACTTTTTCTGTTAAAGATGAGTTTATCTAGTTTACAATTTAGTTTCAGAAATCAATTCCAGACTTATAACAAAGTGTGTACACTTTTTTGAGTTAACCTATAAAAACTTCAACATTTTTATGAACTCTTTATTTTTGTGTTGGCTTTGTCTTTCTATTTGATTCAAGATAGGTGAAATTTTTAGGAATTAGATTGATTCTGCTTGGTCTTTCATCCTTCTTTTCAAGCTTTTTCTTTTAAAGAGGAGTTTATCTAGTTTACATATTTGTCCCAGAAATGAATTTCCGACTTATAACGAAGTGTGTACACTTTTTTGAGTTAACGTATAAAAAATTAAACATTTTTATGAACTCTTTATTTTTGTGTTGGCTTTGTCTTTCTATTTGATTCAAGATAGGTGAAATTTGTTTGGAATTAGATTAGTTCTGCTTGGTGTTTCATCCTTCTTTTGAAACTTTTTCTGTTAAAGATGAGTTTATCTAGTTTACAGATTAGTCTCAGAAATGAATTTCCGACTTATAACGAAGTGTGTAAACTTTTTGGAGTTAACGTATATAATATTTAACATTTTTATGAACTCTTTCTTTTTGTGTTGGCTTTGTATTTCTATTTGATTCAAGATAGATGAAACTTGTTAGGATTTCTATTAGTTTTCGTTGTCTTTAATCCTTCTTTTATTGTGAAATTTTCCTACCTTCATATTTTATTGAATCAACATACATAAAAATGCAACTTTACAAGACGTAATGCCTTAGAACATATTATTTGTGATTACAATACATTTTTCAAACTTTTTCTGTTAAAGATGAGTTTATCTAGTTTACAATTTAATTTCAGAAATTAATTTCAGACTTATAATGAAGTGTGTACACTTTTTTGAGTTAACGTATAAAAAAGTCAACATTTTAGGAACTCTTTATTTTTGTGTTGGCTTTGCCTTTCTATTTAATTCAAGATAGGTGAAATTTGTTAGGAATTAGATTAATTCTGCTTGGTCTTTCATCCTTCTTTTCAAACCTTTTCTGTTAAAGATGAGTTTATCTAGTTTACAGATTAGTCTCAGAAATGAATTTCCGATTTATAACGAAGTGTCTAGACTTTTTTGAGTTAACGTATATAAAATTTAACATTTTTATGAACTCTTTCTTTTTATGTTGGCTTTGTCTTTCTATTTGATTCAAGAAAGATGAAATTTGTTAGGCTTTGGATTAGTTTGCATGGTCTTTCATCCTTCTTCTATTGTGAAATTTGCCTACCTTCATATTTTCTTGAATCAACGTACATAGAAATGCAATTTTTACTAGACGTAATGCCTTAGAACATATTATTTGTGACTACAATACATTTTTCAAACTTTTTCTGTTAAAGATGAGTTTATCTAGTTTACAATTTAGTTTCAGAAATCAATTCCAGACTTATAACAAAGTGTGTACACTTTTTTGAGTTAAAGTATAAAATATTCAACATTTTAATGAACTCTTTATTTTTGTGTTGGCTTTGTCTTTCTATTTGATTCAAGATAGGTGAAATTTGTTAGGAATTAGATTGATTCTGCTTGGTCTTTCATCCTTCTTTTTAAGCTTTTTCTGTTAAAGAGGAGTTTATCTAGTTTACATATTAGTCTCAGAAATGAATTTCCGACTTATAACGAAGTGTGTAGACTTTTTTGAGTTAACGTATATAAAATTTAACATTTTTATGCATTCTTTCTTTTTGTGTTGGCTTTCTCTTTTATTTGATTCAAGATAGATGAAATTTGTTAGGATTTGGATTAATTCTGGCTGGTCTTTCATCCTTCTTATATTGTGAAATTTGACTTCCTTCATATTTTCTTGAATCAACGTACACAGAAATGCAATTTTTACTAGACGTAATGCCTTAGAACATATTATTTGTTATTACAATATATTTTTCAAACTTTTTAAGTTAAAGATGAGTTTATCTAGTTTACAATTTAGTTTCATAATTCAATTTCAGACTTATAACGAAGTGTGTACACTTTTTTGAGTTAACGTATAAAAAATTAAACATTTTTATGAACTCTTTATTTTTGTGTTGGCTTTGTCTTTCTATTTGATTCAAGATAGGTGAAATTTTTTTGGAATTAGATTAATTCTGCTTGGTCTTTCATCCTTCTTTTCAAACTTTTTCTGTTAAAGATGGGTTTATCTAGTTTACAGATTAGTCTCAGAAATGAATTTACGACTTATAACGAAGTGTGTAAACTTTTTTGAGTTAACTTATATAATATTTAACATTTTTATGAACTCTTTCTTTTTGTGTTGGATTTGTCTTTCTATTTGATTCAAGATAGATGAAATTTGTTAGGATTTGGATTAGTTTTCATGGTCTTTCATCCTTCTTCTATTGTGAAATTTTCCTACCTTCATATTTTCTTGAATCAACATACATAAAAATGCAATTTTACTAGACGTAATGCCTTAGAACATATTATTTGTGATTACAATACATTTTTCAAACTTTTTCTGTTAAAGATGAGTTTATCTAGTTTACAATTTAATTTCAGAAATTAATTTCAGACTTATAACGAAGTGTGTACACTTTTTTGAGTTAACGTATAAAAAAGTCAACATTTTTATGAACTCTTTATTTTTGTGTTGGCTTTGTCTTTCTATTTGATTCAAGATAGGTGAAATTTGTTAGGAATTAAATTATTTCTGCTTGGTCTTTCATCCTTCGTTTCAAACTTTTTCCGTTAAAGATGAGTTTATCTAGTTTACAGATTCGTCTCAGAAATGAATTTCCGACTTATAACGAAGTGTTTAGACTTTTTTGAGTTAACGTATATAAAATTTTTATGAACTCTTTCCTTTTGTGTTGGCTTTGTCTTTTTATTTGATTCAAGAAAGATGAAATTTGTTAGGATTTGGATTAGTTTGTATGGTCTTTCATCCTTCTTCTATTGTGAAATTTGCCTACCTTCATATTTTCTTGAATCAACGTACATAGAAATGCAATTTTTACTAGACGTAATGCCTTAGAACATATTATTTGTGATTACAATACATTTTTCAAACTTTTTCTGTTAAAGATGAGTTTATCTAGTTTACAATTTAGTTTCAGAAATCAATTCCAGACTTATAACAAAGTGTGTACACTTTTTTGAGTTAACCTATAAAAACTTCAACATTTTTATGAACTCTTTATTTTTGTGTTGGCTTTGTCTTTCTATTTGATTCAAGATAGGTGAAATTTTTAGGAATTAGATTGATTCTGCTTGGTCTTTCATCCTTCTTTTCAAGCTTTTTCTTTTAAAGAGGAGTTTATCTAGTTTACATATTTGTCCCAGAAATGAATTTCCGACTTATAACGAAGTGTGTACACTTTTTTGAGTTAACGTATAAAAAATTAAACATTTTTATGAACTCTTTATTTTTGTGTTGGCTTTGTCTTTCTATTTGATTCAAGATAGGTGAAATTTGTTTGGAATTAGATTAGTTCTGCTTGGTGTTTCATCCTTCTTTTGAAACTTTTTCTGTTAAAGATGAGTTTATCTAGTTTACAGATTAGTCTCAGAAATGAATTTCCGACTTATAACGAAGTGTGTAAACTTTTTGGAGTTAACGTATATAATATTTAACATTTTTATGAACTCTTTCTTTTTGTGTTGGCTTTGTATTTCTATTTGATTCAAGATAGATGAAACTTGTTAGGATTTCTATTAGTTTTCGTTGTCTTTAATCCTTCTTTTATTGTGAAATTTTCCTACCTTCATATTTTATTGAATCAACATACATAAAAATGCAACTTTACAAGACGTAATGCCTTAGAACATATTATTTGTGATTACAATACATTTTTCAAACTTTTTCTGTTAAAGATGAATTTATCTAGTTTACAATTTAATTTCAGAAATTAATTTCAGACTTATAATGAAGTGTGTACACTTTTTTGAGTTAACGTATAAAAAAGTCAACATTTTAGGAACTCTTTATTTTTGTGTTGGCTTTGCCTTTCTATTTAATTCAAGATAGGTGAAATTTGTTAGGAATTAGATTAATTCTGCTTGGTCTTTCATCCTTCTTTTCAAACCTTTTCTGTTAAAGATGAGTTTATCTAGTTTACAGATTAGTCTCAGAAATGAATTTCCGATTTATAACGAAGTGTCTAGACTTTTTTGAGTTAACGTATATAAAATTTAACATTTTTATGAACTCTTTCTTTTTATGTTGGCTTTGTCTTTCTATTTGATTCAAGAAAGATGAAATTTGTTAGGCTTTGGATTAGTTTGCATGGTCTTTCATCCTTCTTCTATTTTGAAATTTGCCTACCTTCATATTTTCTTGAATCAACGTACATAGAAATGCAATTTTTACTAGACGTAATGCCTTAGAACATATTATTTGTGACTACAATACATTTTTCAAACTTTTTCTGTTAAAGATGAGTTTATCTAGTTTACAATTTAGTTTCAGAAATCAATTCCAGACTTATAACAAAGTGTGTACACTTTTTTGAGTTAAAGTATAAAATATTCAACATTTTAATGAACTCTTTATTTTTGTGTTGGCTTTGTCTTTCTATTTGATTCAAGATAGGTGAAATTTGTTAGGAATTAGATTGATTCTGCTTGGTCTTTCATCCTTCTTTTTAAGCTTTTTCTGTTAAAGAGGAGTTTATCTAGTTTACATATTAGTCTCAGAAATGAATTTCCGACTTATAACGAAGTGTGTAGACTTTTTTGAGTTAACGTATATAAAATTTAACATTTTTATGCATTCTTTCTTTTTGTGTTGGCTTTCTCTTTTATTTGATTCAAGATAGATGAAATTTGTTAGGATTTGGATTAATTCTGGCTGGTCTTTCATCCTTCTTATATTGTGAAATTTGACTTCCTTCATATTTTCTTGAATCAACGTACACAGAAATGCAATTTTTACTAGACGTAATGCCTTAGAACATATTATTTGTTATTACAATATATTTTTCAAACTTTTTAAGTTAAAGATGAGTTTATCTAGTTTACAATTTAGTTTCATAATTCAATTTCAGACTTATAACGAAGTGTGTACACTTTTTTGAGTTAACGTATAAAAAATTAAACATTTTTATGAACTCTTTATTTTTGTGTTGGCTTTGTCTTTCTATTTGATTCAAGATAGGTGAAATTTTTTTGGAATTAGATTAATTCTGCTTGGTCTTTCATCCTTCTTTTCAAACTTTTTCTGTTAAAGATGGGTTTATCTAGTTTACAGATTAGTCTCAGAAATGAATTTACGACTTATAACGAAGTGTGTAAACTTTTTTGAGTTAACTTATATAATATTTAACATTTTTATGAACTCTTTCTTTTTGTGTTGGATTTGTCTTTCTATTTGATTCAAGATAGATGAAATTTGTTAGGATTTGGATTAGTTTTCATGGTCTTTCATCCTTCTTCTATTGTGAAATTTTCCTACCTTCATATTTTCTTGAATCAACATACATAAAAATGCAATTTTACTAGACGTAATGCCTTAGAACATATTATTTGTGATTACAATACATTTTTCAAACTTTTTCTGTTAAAGATGAGTTTATCTAGTTTACAATTTAATTTCAGAAATTAATTTCAGACTTATAACGAAGTGTGTACACTTTTTTGAGTTAACGTATAAAAAAGTCAACATTTTTATGAACTCTTTATTTTTGTGTTGGCTTTGTCTTTCTATTTGATTCAAGATAGGTGAAATTTGTTAGGAATTAAATTATTTCTGCTTGGTCTTTCATCCTTCGTTTCAAACTTTTTCCGTTAAAGATGAGTTTATCTAGTTTACAGATTCGTCTCAGAAATGAATTTCCGACTTATAACGAAGTGTTTAGACTTTTTTGAGTTAACGTATATAAAATTTTTATGAACTCTTTCCTTTTGTGTTGGCTTTGTCTTTTTATTTGATTCAAGAAAGATGAAATTTGTTAGGATTTGGATTAGTTTGTATGGTCTTTCATCCTTCTTCTATTGTGAAATTTGCCTACCTTCATATTTTCTTGAATCAACGTACATAGAAATGCAATTTTTACTAGACGTAATGCCTTAGAACATATTATTTGTGATTACAATACATTTTTCAAACTTTTTCTGTTAAAGATGAGTTTATCTAGTTTACAATTTAGTTTCAGAAATCAATTCCAGACTTATAACAAAGTGTGTACACTTTTTTGAGTTAACCTATAAAAACTTCAACATTTTTATGAACTCTTTATTTTTGTGTTGGCTTTGTCTTTCTATTTGATTCAAGATAGGTGAAATTTTTAGGAATTAGATTGATTCTGCTTGGTCTTTCATCCTTCTTTTCAAGCTTTTTCTTTTAAAGAGGAGTTTATCTAGTTTACATATTTGTCCCAGAAATGAATTTCCGACTTATAACGAAGTTTGTAGACTTTTTTGAGTTAACGTATATAAAATTTAACATTTTTATGAATTCTTTCTTTTTGTGTTGGCTTTCTCTTTCTATTTGATTCAAGATAGATGAAATTTGTTAGGATTTGGATTAGTTCTGGCTGGTCTTTCATCCTTCTTATATTGTGAAATTTGACTTCCTTCATATTTTCTTGAATCAACGTACACAGAAATGCAATTTTTACTAGACGTAATGCCTTAGAACATATTATTTGTTATTACAATATATTTTTCAAACTTTTTAAGTTAAAGATGAGTTTATCTAGTTTACAATTTAGTTTCATAATTCAATTTCAGACTTATAACGAAGTGTGTACACTTTTTTGAGTTAACGTATAAAAAATTAAACATTTTTATGAACTCTTTATTTTTGTGTTGGCTTTGTCTTTCTATTTGATTCAAGATAGATGAAATTTTTTTGGAATTAGATTAATTCTGCTTGGTCTTTCATCCTTCTTTTCAAACTTTTTCTGTTAAAGATGGGTTTATCTAGTTTACAGATTAGTCTCAGAAATGAATTTACGACTTATAACGAAGTGTGTAAACTTTTTTGAGTTAACTTATATAATATTTAACATTTTTATGAACTCTTTCTTTTTGTGTTGGATTTGTCTTTCTATTTGATTCAAGATAGATGAAATTTGTTAGGATTTGGATTAGTTTTCATGGTCTTTCATCCTTCTTCTATTGTGAAATTTTACTACCTTCATATTTTCTTGAATCAACATACATAAAAATGCAATTTTACTAGACGTAATGCCTTAGAACATATTATTTGTGATTACAATACATTTTTCAAACTTTTTCTGTTAAAGATGAGTTTATCTAGTTTACAATTTAATTTCAGAAATTAATTTCAGACTTATAACGAAGTGTGTACACTTTTTTGAGTTAACGTATAAAAAAGTCAACATTTTTATGAACTCTTTATTTTTGTGTTGGCTTTGTCTTTCTATTTGATTCAAGATAGGTGAAATTTGTTAGGAATTAAATTATTTCTGCTTGGTCTTTCATCCTTCGTTTCAAACTTTTTCCGTTAAAGATGAGTTTATCTAGTTTACAGATTCGTCTCAGAAATGAATTTCCGACTTATAACGAAGTGTTTAGACTTTTTTGAGTTAACGTATATAAAATTTTTATGAACTCTTTCCTTTTGTGTTGGCTTTGTCTTTTTATTTGATTCAAGAAAGATGAAATTTGTTAGGATTTGGATTAGTTTGTATGGTCTTTAATCCTTCTTCTATTGTGAAATTTGCCTACCTTCATATTTTCTTGAATCAACGTACATAGAAATGCAATTTTTACTAGACGTAATGCCTTAGAACATATTATTTGTGATTACAATACATTTTTCAAACTTTTTCTGTTAAAGATGAGTTTATCTAGTTTACAATTTAGTTTCAGAAATCAATTCCAGACTTATAACAAAGTGTGTACACTTTTTTGAGTTAACCTATAAAAACTTCAACATTTTTATGAACTCTTTATTTTTGTGTTGGCTTTGTCTTTCTATTTGATTCAAGATAGGTGAAATTTTTAGGAATTAGATTGATTCTGCTTGGTCTTTCATCCTTCTTTTCAAGCTTTTTCTTTTAAAGAGGAGTTTATCTTGTTTACATATTTGTCCCAGAAATGAATTTCCGACTTATAACGAAGTTTGTAGACTTTTTTGAGTTAACATACATAAAATTAAATTTTTTTTTGAATTCTTTCTTTTTGTGTTGGCTTTTTCTTTCTATTTGATTCAAGATAGATGAAATTTGTTAGGATTTGGATTAGTTCTGGCTGGTCTTTCATCCTTCTTATATTGTGAAATTTGACTTCCTTCATATTTACTTGAATCAACGTACACAGAAATGCAATTTTTACTAGACGTAATGCCTTAGAACATATTATTTGTGATTACAATATATTTTTCAAACTTTTTAAGTTAAAGATGAGTTTATCTAGTTTACAATTTAGTTTCAGAAATCTATTTCAGACTTATAACGAAGTGTGTACTTTTTTTTTGCTAGGTCAAAAAGGTTTATTAAGCAAAAAAACGTAATTACAAGAATTACAAATTTGGAGCACAATTATCCCTACCCCCATAAACCGAAGGGGACAAAATAACGATTAAAAATAACAAAAGCAATAACCACAAAAAATAAAATTAAAAGAATCTACCTATATCTACAGCCAACTCCTTTCAATTTACTTCTGCTGCTACCAACTCTATACGATTTGCTCTTAGAAAAAATTCCATCCATAATATCCGTATGAAAGCATAATTCCCCAAGACATCTTCATCCACCAAAAACTCTCCGTCTTCATCCTCAGAGGCAAAGTTACCAAGAACAATTTTTGTTGCTAAGTCAAGAAAATATATTGATAAAAAAGATATTTACAAGATAGGTGAAGGAGAAAAGGGGACAAAGTGACCCCTAAAAAACTCCTAAAACCTATTTAAAACGATAATAAATTACATTTGGAAACTCAATTGAACTTTAGAAAACTGGTCGACCTTCAAAGTGAAAACCAACCCCATCCTCTAATAAACAACCACGCTTTGCCATGGCATCAGCTGCAAAATTTTCCTCTCTAAAAGAATGTTCAAAACGAATTGAACCATATAAACCTTTAACTTCCATCCATCTTTTCCTAGCAAACCAAGGAACGTTATCTTCTGCCAAAGCCTTCAACACACTTGTAGAATCTGATCTAATAACAATGCAAGCATACCCCCACTGAACTGCCCACTCCAAACCCACAATAATACCATACAATTCATTTAAATAATTAGAAGTAACTCCCAAGCCAATACACATTGCACCAACCACTTCACAATTTGCATTCCTTGCAACAACACCAGCTCCCGCCACCCCTGGATTACCTCTTGAGGCGCCATCCGTGCACAAAAGCAATTCATTATCCTTAGGAGGAATCCAACAACACTCCTTAGGATCAGTAAACTTCACCTTTCTATGTCGAACTCTAAAAAACTCCAGAATTCTCAAGTCATCCAAAGAATTATGCATATAACTCTTCATACGAATGAATAATCTTGCATCAAACTAAAAACACGTTTTTGAAATAAAGACCAACAAGGGTTCTTCTTTTCATACACTTTTTTGTTTCTAGTGAACCATAATTCTGAACGCACAACCAAATTCACTACCAACAACAAATCCTTAACAATACCACTATGATTTTTTGCCTCTTGGTAAGAAGTAATAATATCAGGAACAAGCTTAATAGGAGACAACTTACTAGGAGATTTTTTCTTTTGCTCCCTCTTTTCTTTGAAATATTCTGGTCTAAAAGCTGGACTTCTAATGAACCGAGCACGCACATCTTCCAACTGAATATTGCTTGCCACCTCTACTTCTTCCTTAGACAAAATATTATAACGAAGTGTGTACACTTTTTTGAGTTAACGTATAAAAAATTAAACATTTTTATGAACTCTTTATTTTTGTGTTGGCTTTGTCTTTCTATTTGATTCAAGATAGGTGAAATTTGTTTGGAATTAGATTAATTCTGCTTGGTCTTTTATCCTTCTTTTCAAACTTTTTCTGTTAAAGATGAGTTTATCTAGTTTACAGATTAGTCTCATAAATGAATTTCCGACTTATAACGAAGTGTGTAAACTTTTTTGAGTTAACGTATATAATATTTAACATTTTTATGAACTCTTTCTTTTTGTGTTGGCTTTGTCTTTCTATTTGATTCAAGATAGATGAAATTTGTTAGGATTTGGATTAGTTTTCATGGTCTTTCATCCTTCTTCTATTGTGAAATTTGCCTACCTTCATATTTTCTTGAATCAACGTACATA